>NC_068362.1:103253375-103553375 GCF_020536995.1 Dreissena polymorpha | reverse complement strand
ATACAAGTGTGAAGCTTCAACAAAAGTAAAGAAGCAATGATTTTAAGGTATGCATTTTTATAAATCATTTCACCCTATTTCAAGAATGAAATCACCCTATTTTTCAAAATCGATGGGTGAAAACCCTATTTCCCAAATAATTATCTAGGGCATTGGTATACACTTGCCTTGGACATTTATCACTTTGATGTACACACAAAGTCTTGGTGAACAGGACCATCATCATCATGCTAATCTGCCATGACAGTTAGGCATATTTGAAGGATACCAAAATGGAATCTGAAACATAACATTATGTGTAAATTGTTATCCTGAAATTTAAGAAAAAAACTAATGAAATCTGCTATATGAAAATAAATAGCCCAAGGGCCCCAGAAGCTCCTGAAGGATAGCAATGTGATTAGCAAATAGAAAGCTATCCTAAAGCAGTTTTAAGGTGTGAAGCTGTGTAAGAAGTACATAAACACCTTCGAACTATGCAGAAGTTGTTGTTATGCAGCATGTTTAATATTTCAACTGCAGTGACTGAAGGGACTATGGAAAGCTTTTTCTCTTAAGGAACTATATAAACAAACCATTTTATATTTATTTGTGCATAATCAATACAAAGTGTTTGTATTAATAGAGGTATATATTTATGTTTTTGATTCTATGTTATTATTGATATTGATTAGTTGCATATGAACTCTGATAATGCATATTAATAAAACAGTGGTTTCACAACAAATAACAATATAAAGCCAATTTAGCTTGTTTGTGATCTATTTAAGTTCTTTAGTTTCGAATATTATGGATCAATTGGTCATTATTGGCTCGCGTACTACCTACATGTACCCCAGGTACTCTTAAGTATACTTACATGTACCCTGAGAACAATAAATATACTAAAAAGTACATATCAAGACTATGCAGTTAAATGAGCTGGACAGTAAGTTTTTCCAGAATAACAGAAGGCAGGCTACAATGACAATTTGTACCCTAACACTGGTTGACTTGGCTGTTGTCTGCTTAATATGAAAATGCGTTGTAAAATGTTGAATTGTGATTCGTCAACTTGTATTCTGTACAATTGTATAAAGTACACTTGTTAGATGCTGTCTTGTAGCAAATTACTAAAACCGATTGTACAACTTAGAAAATATTCAACATGCTAATGAAGTTTTTCATCAACTTACTTTAAGGTGGATCTATTATCTTTTATTAATTATTATGACAACAATATTAGGTATAAGGTATATTAAGATATAGACTATATATATGCACTATCTTCATTTTCAGATGTGTAGTTTAAGAAGCTACATATTTGTATTTAAACCTGTTGAAGTCTACACATGTGAACTTTGGACATTGATGGAATGAGAATATCTCTATATTCATAATTGATTTATTTGCATAATTATCAATTTTGTAGAATCGGAACATACAACATTTTCCACTTTACAATTGTACAAAACAGATATTTAAATGTTGTTTTTAAGCATTTTAAAAATCCTCTGTTAAACAAATGAGCTGAATATTCAAAATGTTCAACATTTCTGGTGATTAATATTATTGGCCGGCTTTCCCTTCCATACATTCTGTGGTATTTTCACAATACCATACATACAAATAGTTGCATTACATCTGTTCTGCTACATATTTATGTTCGTTATTATTAAGGCTTTCATTCCGTTTGATGTTACTTTTTATATTTTGCATGTAAACTCATTTGAAGTTGATTGTTTAATAATATATGTTGGGAATGTTTCCCATTTGTCATAGCATTCGAACGTATTTTAATTTACAACTGTATGCTGATGAAAATGTGCTTAAAATGTGCGGTATATTATATGGTATAGAAGAAGATGGATATGGCACTACTTAAAATTGGTATATTAATATTTGTAGCGCAAACGTTTAAATATTTGAGATTTCTCCCCATAAAATTATATAAGCTTCCAATGTTGCCTCTGTTTTTAAAAATTTAAATATTACTATTACTCTTTTTCTTCTATATTTAAGTAATGTTTGCTGTGAAAGTGTATTTGCAAGTGAGGTCCAAACAAACAATTTATTTTCGCATAATTTGATATATGTATTTGTTATTTGTAAGGAGCCAGTTCTAAATACAGTCTTTTTTGCGGTTTTAGGTTTAGAAAAAATATAGTTTAAGATTATATTGTCAATGATATGTTACATTTATTTAGCTCCTGTGGTTGAATTTGAATTTTAAAATCCAACATTTTACTTCCTTCCACAGATAAACAAAAGAAAATGTAGTTTTGTAGTACAGATGCAAAAGACATGACATATACTGATATCATGAAATTAAATTAAAATGACTACTCCGTTTATCATTGGACAAGAACTTTCTTTTTGACTTCATTTAACTGTTTTTGCTGTTAACCTTTAAAAACCTTTCCTCAGTCTGATTTATGAAGTCTATTTTATGATATTTAATTTTTCAGGCCATTTGGGTTGGGGTCAATAATTCACCATATTGTGAACGAACATGCATGGATAGTGGGTCATAGTGACCCGGACTTCAACCACTGCCTGCATGCACCTTTGGATGGAGTGCAACGGAACACATTATGGCTTCATCCTGTCCGTGATGCTTCTGCCTTGAGAGAGCTTGCTAAGATTGTCTTTATTAGGCGCCTCAACTTGATTGACAAGTTCCTCAATTTCAGGTAATGCCACAGCAAAAAGGAAATTATGTTTTGATATATTGATAAACAATCACTTGACCTAACAAAAGTAATAGTCCATTAATATATAGCTTTTGTGATCACAGCGTTTTCTGTGTCGAAAAATGCCCATTTCTCAAAAGCTTGTAATCCCACGCCAAAGAGGGAGGGATATAGAATTGTCATTGTCATGCGGTCTTTCCCAAAATTTGGAAATTGCAGAGGATATCAATTCAACGAATTTGCTTGTTTACATACTTGGAATAACTGCAGAACATAATCCAAGACATTTTTGTGTCAAAGGGCAATGGTATTTTGACGAATTGAGTCCATTTTTGCTGTTTTGGCCTTATCAGGCTTTTGCTGTTTGCTATAATCATGTTACCAAATGGTTTAAGTTATGCTTCAAATTAGTTAATTAACCTGTTTTATTGATTGCAACTTTTTCTTTTGGCCATAGAGGCAGGACAGTCCTTTATTGCAGGATATTCCTTTGATTAAAAGTTTGTTATGTTATAACATGTATAACATGTTTTTTTTCTTTTATAGAAGCACAGCAGACCTTGAAGTCTTCCACCATCATATTCTGATGTATGCAGCCAAGAGGTATGCCTACACTCCTCCTGAATACAGGGTCAGAAACCTTGTGGCTGCTGTTGACCACAACAAGCATGCAGACAGCCCAAATGCTGTGGAGAAAGATGGAAATGTGAGGTATATAATCATATGACACTTAATAAAATTGCTTTTATTATCTATTGTCAAATTTGAAGCGATTTTGTTTGAGCTTTGCCTTTCCTGAAATCTGTCCATCACACTTTTGTCCATCCAGTGCTGTTTCTCAGTAAATGCTGAACGGAATTTCATGGAACATACAAAAATGATGTATTACATAATTATGCATTTTTCATTTTGATTGATCTGGTTAGTTTAGAATTATGCCCTCACCCTCTCACAAAATCTGATTGGAATTAGCTTCTTAATGTCTGAATCCTAAATAATTTTTAATTTAATTTTTTTATGGGGGGGGGGAAATTATCCAATTAAAGGGTATATCAATTTTTTTAAATTTTCTTCATAAATGCAACAGAAATTTAATCATCACATTTTTCAAAGATTTTAGCTGCAACTTTTGAATGCATTTCCAAATGTGCTATGTTTTTTACTCTCCGAAGGGGTAAGATATTGTGGCTGGTTTGTCTGTCCGTCCGTAAGGTGCACTTCATTTTTCTCCGAACTACACATTGTATTGACTTCAAACTTCATAGTTGAATAGTTAATGTTAAAGGAAGTGTATTGCACAATATTCATAACACTAACTTTATTATTTTTGCCCTGTCCTTTTGTTTGCATTGTGATGATTAAATAACACCTAAACAAATGTTACAATTTCCAATTACTTTTGAACTTGTAGGTTCAATATTTGTGACAAAACACTTATATAAACGCGTCTTGTTTTCTCTAGTTTAAAACCTTACAGAATCGTTCATGCATTATTTACAGGCTTCACAGGATTTGGAACAAAAAGAGTGGTCGTTGGTCAGTCTATGAAGAAAAGGAAAAGAAGGCCTTCCAGTACATCCCAGAGTTATTGACTTCAGCCCGCAAACTCGAATAAAGAAAAACGAACTGGAAGAAAAAGACCCTAGGCACCCAGACCCTTCGAAACATTTAGCACCAGTGCCACCTCAGCCAACAGCAGAACTGGCAAAGCAGAAACAGTCAAGATTTTAGATCGGTGTGCTAGTTAAGCACTAAAATGATGAGCTTATATGATTGTTATGTTAGAATTAGATTGGTGACCCCGTGAGGTCTGGTATTCATAAAGGGAAGGGTATACTTAAGAAAAATTCTTAAATAATTATTTATTCCTCAAGTCTTTTGCTCTTTTATTTTGGTGTCTTTTTTCATTTAATTGGTTTATTTAAGTAAATGCTGCATAGAAGAACAGTAGTTTGGCATTACAAAACTGAAATCATTAGAATTTCTTATATTTTCAATGTAAGATTTCGATATTATTCAAACATTCTTGTGCTGTTCATATTTGGACGAAGTGAAAGTATTCATTTTAAAAATAAACCAACACTTGATTTTATTCAAATGGTCAAAATTATTTATATTTATGCTGTTTGTGTATTTTTAGGAACTCTTATGCAAATAGATATCGTTTTTTTTCGATGTTTAAAGCAAGTCTCGTTTCCGCGATTAAAATGAGTAAATTTCTTCAATATTTCTACTGACCTAAATAATCATTGATTTGACAGAAGACATCCGATGGTAATTTTATGAAGTATGCAGAGAAGCTGATGAAATGTTAAAACAATCGAGTAGAAGTAAAAATATCAGGATATAATCTGTATCTGTTTCTTATATCTGCGAATTAACGCAGAATGCCTCGGCATGATACATGTTGTGGAGCCAGAGAAACTTCGAAAACAAAAAAATCTTGTCCGCGGCCCAGGCGCTGACTTTGTTTGTTTTGCGTGAGCTTTACTGTACAATTGTTATTTCAACAAATAAAGATCTTGTTTGGAATTCAGAATTCGACATTCAGCTAGTAGGGTGTTTATATATACTTTCATATTGGAATACATTTTCGCAATTTAATGTGATCGTCAATAATAGTTAATAAATTGACATTTAAATCTAGTAGTCACCACGAATCACAACGATTGCCCTATCGCGACGTTTCGTGATGATTCTACAACTGATCTTTATCGTGAGATGGTCGCAGTGAAATCACTGCGGAATCACCGCGAATCACTTGTAGTGTTATCGCGGCGAACCACCGCCATTTGTCACGTTGGCCCTAACGCGGTGATGTGAGATTTAGGCAAAAATCCCGGGTCGCCTAGTGTAGTTATCTTAATTGGTCTTCAGTTTTACTGCTTCAGAGATATGGCAACACTGAAATATACCGACTTTGCACTTAAATGTGAAGTGTTTGTCACAGTTTACAAATCTGATTCAAGACTGTTACGTTGACCACCATGACAATCAAAAAGGTTAGTATGGAATCTTTTTAGCAAGTTCGGTGTAATTATAGAAAACAATATTTTTTTTATATGTATTGGTTCTTTACAAATGTGACATGATATCTCTGTTTTAATTACCCGTAAAAATGGCAAGTTCAGAGTGTATAACACCATGTAGAAAGTGAACGTTAGATTCTGATAATATTGAGACTCCTTCAAAAATGCACACCACTATGCATTCACCAGATAACAAACAAGATGTGTTTGTGAAACACTATGTCCCCGTATATGACGTTTGACCTTAAAGGATGACCTTGACCTTGACCCTTCACCACTCAAAATGTGCAGCTCCATGATATACACATGCATGTCAAATATAAAATTGCTAGCTTCAATATTGCAGAAGTGACATTACATGAGCAATTTTGACCCATATATTTGACCTTGAAGGATGACCTTGACCTTTCACCACTCAAAATGTGCAGCTCCATGAGATACACATGCATACCAAATATCAAGTTGCTATCTTCAATATTGCAAAAGTACTCATAAAATGAGCGATTTTGGCCACATATATTTGACCTCTGACCTTGAAGGATGACCTTGACCTTTCACCACTCAAAATGTGCAGCTCCATGAGATACACATGCATGCCAAATATCAAGTTGCTATCTTGAATATTGAAATATTGCAAAAGTGTACATTAAATGAGCGATTTTGACCCATATATTTGACCTTTGACCTTGAAGGATGACCTTGACCTTGAACTTTCACCACTCAAAATGTGCAGCTCCATGAGATACATATGCATGCAAAATATCAAGTTGCTATCTTCAATATTGCAAAAGTTATTGCAAATGTTAAAGTTGGCGCAAACCAACCAACAGACCAACAGACAGGGCAAAAACAATATGTCCCCCACTACTATAGTGGGGGACATAAAAAAAGACAGTTGTTAGTCAGATTTTGTTTCTTCAACATGATTTCCAACACAAAATGTATGCTGTGTGAACTCTGTATCTTCTTGAAACTAGGCAATTCATTCACCACAGGATGTACCGTCTTAAAAAGGCACAAGCAAATCAATTTGACATTTGATGTACACAAACGCTTATTTTATTTGACTGTGTTGTGTTAAGGGCTCTATGTAGTAGGTCATATGATGGAACACTATCATATTTTTTATATGCAACAAATTATTGATAACTATTAGTATCATGTTAAAATCATATTGCCATTATTGTATTTTCAGATTACCAGAAGGCTGCTGAAGCACCCAAACTGTGGCAACAAATGCAGGGTGCTAAGGTGTCAATCAACAAGACTTACAACTTATTGAATGTGCTGTTATTGAAGGAACTTGTTAAATGTGCTGTTATTATTAATAATACTGTTATTAAATCAAATTATTAACAAGGGCTGTTTGTTAAACATGCATGCCCCCCGTATGGGCTGTCCATTGTAGTGGCAGCCATTGTGTGAATACGTTTTTGTGTCACTGTGACCTTGACCTTTGACCTAGTGACCTGAAAATCAATAGGGGTCAACTGCGAGTCATGATCAATGTACCTATGAGGTGTCATGATCCTAGGCAAAAGCGTTCTAGAGTTATCATCCGGAAACAATTTTACTGTTTCGGGTCACCGTGACCTTGACCTTTGATCTAGTGACCTGAAAATCAATATGGGTCATCTGCGAGTCATGATCAATGTACCTATGAAGTTTCATGATTCTAGGCGTAAGCGTTCTCGAGTTATCATCCGGAAACCATTTAACTATTTCGGGTTTTCGTGAATTGACCTTTGACCTAGTGACCTCAAAATCAATAGGGGTCATCTGCGAGTCATGATCAATCTACCCATGAAGTTTCATGATCCTAGGCGTATGCGTTCTTGAGTTATCATCCGAAAACCATTTTACTATTATCACCGTGACCTTGACCTTTGACCTAATGACCTCAAAATCAATAGGGGTCATCTGCCAGTCATGATCAATCTACCTATGAAGTTTCATGATCCTAGGAATATGCGTTCTTGAGTTATCATCCGAAAATCATTTAACTATTTAGGGTCACCATGACCTTGACCTTTGACTTAGTGACCTCAAAATCAATAGGGGTCATCTGCAAGTCATGATTAATCTACCAATGAAGTTTCATGATCCTAGGCGTATGCGTTCTTGAGTTATCATCCAAAAACCATTTTACTATTTTGGATCACTGTGACCTTCACCTTTGACCTAGTGACCTCAAAATCAATAGGGGTCACCTGGGAGTCATGATCTATCTAACGATGGAGTTTCATGATTATAGGCGTATGCGTTCTTGAGTTATCATCCGGAAACCATTTTACTATTTAGGGTCACTGTGACCTTGACCTTTGACCTAGTGAGTTCAAAATCAATAGAGGTCATCTGCGAGTCATGATCAATCTACCTATGAAGTTTCATGATCCTAGGCCTATGCGTTCTTGAGTTATCATCCGGAAACCATTTTACTATTTCGGGTCACCGTGACCTTGACCTTTGACCTAGTGACCTCAAAATCAATAGGGGTCATCTGCGAGTCATGATCAATCTACCCATGAAGTTTCATGATCCTAGGCGTATGCATTCTTGAGTTATCATCCGGAAACCATTTTACTATTGCGGGTCACCGTGACCTTGACCTTTGACCTAGTGACCTCAAAATCAATAGGGGTCATCTGCAAGTCATGATCAATCTACCCATGAAGTTTCATGATCCTAGGCGTATGCGTTCTTGAGTTATCATCCGAAAACCATTTTACTATTTCGGGTCAACGTGACCTTGACCTTTGACCTAGTGACCTCAAAATCAATAGGGGTCATCTACGAGTCATGATCAATCTACCTATGAAGTTTCATGATCCTAGGCGTATGCGTTCTTGACTTATCATACGACAACCACCTGGTGGACAGACCGACCGACCGACCTACCTACCGACCGACATGAGCAAAGCAATATACCCCCTCTTCTTCGAAGGGGGGCATAATAAATAATTTTGACTGTTTAAGCGTAAAATGACGTCATTTTTTCGACGAAATGACGTCATTATTCCAGAGGGCAACAGTTCAAACTGTTGACCGGTCAACAGTTCGATATTCACCGGTAACAGTTTAAAACATTGCAAATTTCTTTTTCGACTAGAAAATAGCAAAAAATAATTAATTATCATTTATATAAGAAATCAGGTAATAATTCAATTTAATCAATTGAATATTTAAAACTAACTCATACTGAATTTTCTTTTGTCTTTGGCAAGTCTGAAGGTTTGTGAAGTTTGTTGTTGCCACTGCTTTATAAAGTAGACATGAATATAGTAACATCATCTTAGTGCTGGGATGGTCAAGGTACCTCTCAGGAAAAGAAAGGAATCCAATTTCCCAGTTGAATCAGACAGTATCAGTATCCTTGGCATAGCTGTGAACACACATGTATGTCAGCACTATTTAAAGTCCACAATGTTTTTCAACCATTAAAAGTTCTTAATGTGGAAATGACCTGGGTTTGTATGCCCAAGTTTCGCTGGCGTCATGACATTTTCCTTTGCTGGGTCAAACTTAAAGTCTAAAGAGCAAGAGACCCTTTTTTGCTTCTTTTCAGCACACTGAAAATATAAAACAATATGAATTTAAACCAACAAGATTAATAAAGGGCTAGTATTGACTGAGCCTTTCCAAAAATGCTACAACATATGTTGATCAAATTAACAGTGGTTATAAAATAAACAAGGGCTGTTTGTAAAACATGCATGCCCCCCATTTGGGCTGTCCGTTGTAGTGGCAGCCATTGTGTGAATACGATTTTTGTCACTTTGACCTTGACCTTTGACGTAGTGACCTGAAAATCAATAGGGGTCATCTGCGGGTCACGATCAATGTACCTATGAAGTGTCATGATCCTAGGCAAAAGCGTTCTTGAGTTATCATCCGAAAATCATTTTACTATTTCGGGTCACCGTGACCTTGACCTTTGACCTGGTGACCTCAAAATCAATAGGGATCATCTGCAAGTCATGATCAATCTACCTATGAAGTTTCATAATCCTAGGCATATGCGTTCTTGAGTTATCACCCGAAAACCATTTTATTATTTCGGGTCACCTTGACCTTGACCTTTGACCTAGTGACCTCAAAATCAATAGGGGTCATCTGCGAGTCATGATCAATCTACCCATGAAGTTTCATGATCCTAGGCGTATGCGTTCTTGAGTTATCATCGGAAACCATTTTACTATTTCGGGTCACCGTGACCTTGACCTTTGACCTCGTGACCTCAAAATCAATAGGGGTCATCTGTAAGTCATGATCAATCTACCCATAAAGTTTCATGATCCTAGGCGTATGCGTTCTTGAGTTATCATTCAAAAACCATTTTACTATTTCTGGTCACTGTGACCTTGACCTTTGACCTAGTGACCTCAAAATCAATAGGGGTCATCTGCGAGTCGTGATCAATGTACCTATGAAGTTTCATGATCCTAGGCCCAAGCGTTCTTGAGTTATCGTCTGACAACCACCTGGTGGAGGGACCGACAGACTGACCGACCGACAGACCGACATGAGCAAAGCAATATACCCCCTCTTCTTCGAAGGGGGGCATAAAAAAATGACTAAAATTGTATTGTTTTTGAGCTTATACAAAATTATGATTTTTCAAATAATGCAAATGAAATTTGCACCACACAATAGATTGAAATGCAACATTTGTAAAGATACCATCATGATTATTATAGGGCTAGTAAAAAAAGTAGTATTGACTGAGCCTTTCTTAAAATGCTGCGACATATTTGATTAAACGGATAGTGATTACAAAATAAAAAAATTACTTAATTTGTATAATCTTTGAGCTAATACCAAATTATAATTTTGCAAATAATGCAAATTAAATTTGCACCACACAATGCATTAAAATGTAATGTTTGTAAAGATACAAACATGATAACTATAGGGCTATTATTGACTGAGCCTTTAGAAAATAGCCACGACATATGTTGATCAAACTGATAGTGATTACAAAATAAAACAAGAGCACCGCCTTGCGGGTGCAGACCGCTCATCTATTTTCTTTTTAAAGGTGAAGGGACTCTCATTTTCAATCACAAAGTAGGGAGGGGTGGAGTGAAGAGGGGTGCATTGTGTGGGGGTGTGGACATTTATTACATTATCTTCCAAAAATGCGAAAAAAAGGGAAAAAAAAATCGGGGGTGGGGGGGTGGGGGGGGTGGGGGTGAGGGGGGGGAGGAGTGGGTGGGGATTCTTGGGTGCGATGGTTGGACGGTATTTCAAACATAAAAAAATAAAAATAAATATTTGTGTTTTTTAACCGTTTCAAAAAAAAATGGGGGGTGAGGTGGGGGGGGGGGGGTATAGTGTGAGGGTGTGGTGGTAATTTGTGAGATGATCTTAAAAAAAAAAAAAATTAGGGGGGGATTCGGGTGGGGGGAGGGGGGTGGGGGGGGGGATTCTTGGGTGGGATGGTTGGACGGTATTTTAAACATAAAACAAGGGACAAAATTGTCACAAAACCAGGTTTTCATTGTGAAAAAAAAATCTGATAAAGAGAAAACTCAAACTGAACTTTTGAAATGAACAAACAAAATTAACCCCCTTTGTAAGTTTGTTTTTTAAAAAAATCTATTTTTAGTCGTGGCGACCTTGACATTGGAGATATTGACGTGATTCTTTCGTGCGACACACCGTCCCATGATGGTGAACAAATGTGCCAAATGATTTTAAAATCTCACAATGAATGACATAGTTATGGCCAGAACAAGCTCATTTATGGCCATTTTTGACCTTTGAACTCAAAGTGTGACCTTGACCTTGGAGATATCGACGTAATTATTTCGCGCGACACACCGTCCAATGATGGTGAACAAATGTGCCAAATGATTTTAAAATCTGACAATGAACGACATAGTTATGGCCCGGACAAGCTTGTTCCGCCAGCCCGCCAGCCAGCCAGCCAGCCCGCCAGCCAGCCAGCCAGCCCGCCCGCATTCGCCAATCTAATAACCAGTTTTTTCCTTCGGAAAACCTGGTGAATAATCAAAATAAATAGTTTTGTTTTTTAACTGTTTAAAAAAAAAATTGGGGAGGGGGTGGGGTGGGGGGGGGGGGGGTATAGTGTGAGGGTGTGGTGGTCATTTGTGAGATGATCTTAAAAAAAAAAAAAAAAAATAGGGGGGGGGGGGGGAAGGGGGGCCATGGGCGATGGTTTAGGTGGAGTCTATTGTGGTATGTCAGGTAAGAGTAGTTTTGTCAAAGTATCAATCAAATCTAATCATAAATAAAGAAGTTATGGCAATTTTAGCAAAATTTAATAATTTGACCTTGAGAGTCAAGGTTATTCAAAGGTCAAGGTAAAATTCAACTTGCCAGGTACAGTAACCTCATGATAGCATGAAAGTATTTGAAGTTTGAAAGCAATAGCCTTGATACTTAAGAAGTAAAGTGGATCGAAACACAAAATTTAACCATATATTCAAAGTTACTAAGTCAAAAAAGGGCCATAATTCTGTAAAAATGACATCCAGAGTTATGCAACTTGTCCTTTTACTGTACCCTTCTGATAGTTTGCGAGTGTTCCAAGTATGAAAGCAATATCTATGATACTTTAGGGGTAAAGTGGACCAAAACACAAAACTTAACCAAACTTTCAATTTTCTAAGGATAAAGGGTCCATAATTCCGTCCAAATGCCAGTCAGAGTTACATAACTTTGCCTGCACAGTCCCCTTACGATAGTTAATAAGTGTTGCAAGTATGAAAGCAATAGCTTTGATACTGTAGGAATAAAGTGGACCTAAACACAAAACATAACCAAATTTTCAATTTTCTAAGTATAAAAACAGTCCCCTTATGATAGTTAGTAAGTGTTGCAAGTATGAAAGCAATAGCTTTGATACTTAAGGAATAAAATGGACCTAAACACAAAACTTAACCAAAATTTTCAATTTTCTAAGTATAAAAAGGGCACATAATTATGTCAAAATGCACGCCAGAGTTATCTAACTTTGCCTGCCCAGTCCCCTCATGATAGTAAGTAAGTGTACCAAGTTTGAATGCAATAGCATTGATACTTTCTGAAAAAAGTGGACCTAAACGCAAAACTTAACCAAAATTTTCAATTTTCTAAGTATAACAAGAGCGCCGCATGACGGAGCAATATACGCCCGATTCGTGTGCCATTGGAGATGATACACTGATGATTGATGTATTTGTTTTGGAAATAAGCAAAAAAAACAACAACAACTTATATAACTGATATATTCATATATATGCATTGATATCAATAAGTGTACACTTAGTCTCATTTGTTCTCTAAAACATAATATTTAAATCACTAATTGACCCTATGACCTAGTTCTTGACCCGACATGACCCATATTCGAACTTGACCTAGATATCAACTAGATGCAACTACTGACCAAGTTTGGTAAAGATCGGATCAATACAATTTGAATAAGAGTCCGGACAAAGTGGCGCTGTTGAAAATGGACTAATTGACCCTATGACCTAGTTTTTTACCTGGCATGACCCATATTCGAACTTGGCCTAGATATCAACTAGATGCAACTACTGACCAAGTTTGGTGAAGATAAGATTTATACAATTTGAATTAGAGTCCGGACAAAGTAAAATGCACTAATTGACCCTTTGACCTAGTTTTTGACCCAGCATGACCCATATTCGGACTTGACCTAGATATCAACTAGATGCAACTACTGACCAAGTTTGGTGAAGATCGGATGAATACAATTTGAATTAGAGTCCGGACAAAGTGGCGCCGTTGAAAATGCACTAATTGACCCTATGACCTAGTTTTTGACCCGGCATGACCCATATTCGAACTTGGCCTATATATCAACTAGATGCAACTGCTGACCAAGTTTGGTGAAGATCGGATGAATACAATTTGAAATAGAGTCCGGACAAAGTGGCCCCTTTGAAAATGCACTTATTGACCCTATGACCTAGTTTTTGACCCGGCATGACCCATATTCGAACTTGGCCTAGATATCAACTAGATGCAACTGCTGACCAAGTTTGGTGAAGATCGGATGAATACAATTTGAATTAGAGTCCGGACAAAGTGATGCCTTCCGCCCGCCGCCCGCTGCCCGCCCGCCCGCCAAGGGGTTTCACATAATACGTCCCGTATTTTATACGGGTGTATAAAAAGGGCACAAAATTCAGTCAAAATGCACGCCAGAGTTATATAACTTTGCCTGCCCAGTCCCCTCATGATAGTAAGTAAGTGTACCAAGTTTGAATGCAATAGCATTGAAACTTTCTGAGAAAAGTGGACCTAAACGCAAAACTTAACAGGACGCCGACGCCAAGGTGATGACAATAGCTCATAATTTTTTTTTCAAAAAATAGATGAGCTAAAAATGACTAAAATTGTATAATCTTTGAGCTGATACAAAATTATTCCTTTGCAAATAATGCAAATTAATTTGCACCACACAATGCATTGAAATGTAACGTTTGTAAAGATACCAACATAATATATATAGGGCTAGTATTGACTGAGCCTATCAAAAAGAGCCACGGCATATGTTGATGAAACTGAAAGTGGTAAACTATAAAAAAATGTCTAAAATTGTATTGCCTTTGTGCTCATTCAAAATCATGAATTTGCTAATAATACAAATAAAATTTGCATCACACAATGCGTTGAAATGTAACGTTTGTAAGAATACCATACATGCCATACGTCCCGGATTGTCCGGGACAGTCCCGGAAATGAAGAACTTGTCCCGCTGTCCCGGAAATCTGTTAAATGTCCCGTTATTTACAAAATCCATATATACATGTACCTTATCTTAGGCTTAACTGCACCTCTAATCTGTGTATATCTGCAGCGTCTCCATGACAATGCCTATCCGAATAGGCAGACTACGCTACGTGTCAAAATCGATCAATTAACAGGGGTCCTGTTAGGCGTAACAAAAATAATTGTTTGTTTCCGGTGGCCCGACCCTACCTAATTTTTTGCTGCCGGTCCTAATCTTTTTTGAGCCCAAAATTCGGAAAAAATCGGACCGCGTATTTTTCGGCGACGGTCAATAAACTTTTCTACGTTATCTGCATATCATTTTTATTGTTATTGAAGCGCACGTGGTAGCTGGCCAATCCGAACTTATCGAATCGGCGATCGATATTGTTCAAGTTAGCATTCAAGTCACATGGTAGCTGGCCAATCAACATTGAGTTTGCTCACACATAATATTGGGTCATTCATGCCCAGACACTGTACACTTGGAATACACAGTCAGTTTATCTTGTCGTCTGCCAACAATATAGCGGCCGATGGCAAACGTCATATTTAAAGATTAGCAAACCAAAATAAGCGTACCAATAAATAAATTATTTCTAAGCTGATTACTTAACATCTTTCTCCCAACTATCGATCTGAATAAAAGGATGATAATTAAATAATAAGTTCTATTTCGACGATGTTACACCTTTTTGCCGATTATCGTTTGAAATTTAAAGGTGATAATTAAGTTGTTTTTTACCCACAAAAAATGCTATTGTAAAGCAATATGTCAACCAAATTGTATATTTGCTAGTTTTTGCAATGTCTGAAGTCAAACGATATGCACATTTTATTTAATGTGGCAAACGCGTACAATTTTTCGGACTGTCGTTTTCGGATACATTATTTTTTGTTGATTATAATTTATTTTCGAAGTTCTTTATAGAAGAAATAGAATGACGAATGCACATGCGGTGATACGGACAGTGTGGTTTATAGTATTTTAAATTGTATTCACCTGAAAATACAATTGGAAAGACTATAAAAAAGAACAATTAGTAAAGGCTCTGGATGGGGTTGGGGATCTGCCCTTTATTCCTCTTGGATTCCTGCGGCTGCGGTTCCAAGACCCCCAGCCTAATTTTCAGGATTTCAAATTTGGAACAATCGACACCCCTATTAAATGTTCATTTATAAAATAACTTATGTTTGTACTTTGACAAGTACCATACTAATTATTTCTATATTGAAAAATGCATGTTACATTATGATATGTGATATGCCCTTGTTGTCATTAAAAGAATATAAACAAGTTGATAGAGAATGTATATATAATTATTTCAAAACCAGTTATCGCGCTTCGAAAAACAAAAACCTGGTCGGCTCAAAGAAATTTTGGGACAGCGCTAGCCCTGGTAGATAGACCCCACGACACCAGTACATAATATAATCTGAAAATGTGGTCCTTTGGAAGCATAAACTGCATCCAAGAAATATAATAGCACACCCAGTTTGATTGGGTCTGTTCATGGTGATAATGTTACATGCAACACCACTCGCGTCCACCAAGCATGGCTTTTGGGCTATTTAATATATTATAAATTATAAATAATATAGTATATACTCCATGATTCCAAAGAAACGGAAAGTATAACAACACTGAATCCCTAAAGACACTGAGGGTCAAGCTTACTGCGACTTTAGTTATGCCTTTTATTGGTAATAAAATGGACTATTATAGCCGCTGCCAGAAGTCAACATTAAACGCGGAAATAAGGAAAGCAACAATGAAAAATTAATGAACAGCAAGTTTTTATTTCATTAAAAGCATTTAAATAAAACCATATTGCATTACATACATCATCAAATTTATTGTACATACAGTTGTACACAAAAAATTGAGAAGAAGATACACCATGTAGGACATTTTCTAAAAAAAAAATATTTTTAAAAATAAAATTATTTGCCTACCTACCTACCCTAATCTTTAAGGCCATGTCAGTGGAAACAAACATATTTTTTTGTTAGGCCTTATCATATCGATTGTCTCACGTTCGCGGTCAAACCGAAAAGGCGGCATTGTTTAATGTTATTGTTAATTGACTTTAATCTACTACGTCATTATTTCCCGCTGCGTAAGGGCAAAGGATAGTTGTTCACACACCTGAAGTCCATTATCGCTGAGTAAAAAATTAAAAGCAGTTTATGTTCGCACGTTTAAACGACAAAGAAGTTGAGTAAAAAAGTAAGCATATAAAAACGTCATCCTCACTAGGTTCATTATTGTCTTGTTCTAAATCCCCAGTAAACATAACGTTAAAAATAATAAGTGAATTTGAAATTTGCCATGTTATATATGAATAAAGGCGTATCAACAACTACGCGTTACACACCGGTCTTAATAACAATAATGCAGTGACGTCACCATCTATGTTTAGAACGCTTACACTGAAAACACGTGGCTTGTATCTAGTAACGGAAGTAGTAATGTTTAATTGAAGTTTATAGATCAAGTGTATTTCGGATAGGCTTTCGAACTTTTGCAATTAACGATGCGAAACAAAAAAAACGTACCAAAAATGCATATGTCTATAAATATCGCTACATTTTATAGATGTCCCGGAAAATTGGCAAAAGTCCTGGACAATTTAACTCAAAGTCCCGGAATTGGTATGAAAAATTATGGCATGTATGAAGAATACCAACATGAATAGTATAGTATATATTTCTTGGATTATGGAAGTGTAAACAATGATACGCATGATTTGGTGAAAATACCCACCGTTGTTTTATAAGTAAATACAAAGCAGAGTCGAAAACAAATGAAACAATAAGATGTATCAAACTCAACAAACCTTTGCAATGAAAACTTCTGTGTTGGCAACACTTGGTTAATTTGTTATCTTATTCTGTCTCGATTGCTTTGTCACGGTCTCGCTTTGTCAAAATGGCGGCTGTGAAAATTTGCCTTGTCACGCGAAGTCTCGTTGGGTCGCAAGTCTCGTTTCCCTTTTGCGTAACAACGCGTTAGCTTGTTCTTCGGTTCAGTGAGTTTCTCATCCCTTTGTTTGTATAGGTCCCTGATTAACATGTTATGTTCATGTTCAAAGTTCAACATTTCTGGGCTATTCAGAGAATTTATCAATTATTTTGGTGACCTCCTCTTCACCAAGTCTCTCCGTGTGCAGACAAAGTCTGATCAGGAACTTCAGTGTAGCTTCCCCAAGCCTGTTTCTCTGTGGCGTGCAAAGCAGGTTGAGCAAACTAAACAGTCTTTCAACACTCTCTTGACCGGACGTTTCTGGTGTTTCACTGCCGGCATTTGAAGAAGACTGACTTTTAAGTTGTACTTGTTTGAAAAGAATATCAATTTATTTTTAAGTTAAAACAATTTTGTCAATTTTTTTTACGATAGCTTTTGTTGTTGTGCAACAAGTTGGAATACGTATGGTTTGCGGTAGATGTCGTAAAGCGAAAGTCGTGATAGTGAACTACGTACGGTTTGCGGTAAAGGCTAAAATAAAGTAAACATGCGGATGCAGTTCAGGAAAATTGTAGTAAATTCGTAACGAAAGATGTATTTAAATGAGGTATTGATTAAAATTAAATAACACTTCCGAGAGGGGAATTTTAAAAATATTTGGGGGAAAAATATATACTCTAAAGATGGGGGAATGGGGCCGAATAACGCCGAATATTTCATCGAAAAAAACACTGTGTACAATTGTTAGACTATCCTTATTCTTCATGTTTTATAGTCGGTTGTACAAGCTGCGTAGCCATAAGCTTATGTTAATTGTTTTTTATTCACTCTTGCCGACTTAAAATAAATCTTATCTTATCTTAATTTGCTACATCAATATACACCCAATTATGATTCACACCTATACGGTATTATTCACACCATTCTGGCTATATATTATCAGTGCGACGAAACGACCAATCCCTCCCAGCCCCTTCCTACACAAATATCAATGGCTTTACTTTAAATGTCGCTTTTTTATAATTTTTGACTGGCGCGATTTATAGTTATCAGGGTTTTTTTTAAGAAAAGGGGGAAGACGCTGGACGCTGGGTGAAAGGGGAAAAAAAGAGTGCGAAAGAGAGATATTAGGGGAAAAAATAAAAAATGTTCATTTCAATGTCTATAACTCATAAAAGAGACTTGTCTCTGTCCTTTTTGTTCTTAAACACATTTAACAGGTATTAAAGTCAAAGTCCTTAATAAAGTTGCAGGTGTAGATCTAATAATGGGAACTATATTTTTGTACTGGGGCCGGGGGACGATGTCAATTTTGTGATTTCAATTTCATGATGAATGGGTTGACGATCTTGATTTGCTACAGTATTGGAAGGGAAAGGAGCGGCAGCTGCCGATTGTCTACTTTCACTTTCACAATGTTCGATGTTGATTACCTCGGTATCCTGCTGGGTTAAAACGGTTTTCGATGATTCTTTCTTAAAAAATGCCTCGATGCGTTCAGTATCTTCCGAGTCCAAATGTTTTATTTTGTTTGTGTAAGAACGCTAATTGTGAGACATTTTTTTCTGTTTTCACGTTTATACCTCGGCTTGCACATAGCCCGGATGAAAATTCGACTGGTTTCCGGTAATTAATTGACGAAACACCCTTCTCGCGCAAGACCGGTATCCAGTAAAATAGTCACATGATTATTACGATTAGTTGCCCAGTTTACATGACGTTATTTAAGAGCTATATTTAGAATAACTGGGATTCCCAGATGTTGTGTGTTCGTCTGGAGAGAGAGAGCGCGAATTCGTTGTACATGGTGCAAATTGGATAATTGTCGAATGCCCCAAGGAAAAATAAACATTTCTTTGATAGAAAATATTATATTTTGGTGAAAAATGATATTTTTGGTGGGGAAATTGTATTTTAAGGGGAAAAATTCTGGAAGGGGAAGACGCCGAAAATCGGCGTCACTTTCTTAGTAAAAAAAACCCCTGGTTATGGACCAACCCCATTAGGAAAGTCAACCAGAAATTCCCGAAAAGTTGACAGTTAACAAAGACCGGTCCAAAACAGCTTTTAAATGCAGATCGGAAAGATTGACATTTTTCACATTTAACTGATATAATCTTTCACAAAATACTATCTTAAACATTTAAAATTTATCTATTCTGCTTTTACAAATCGAGAAAAACAGCGATGTGACAGACTTTCTTGAAATGCGAATATCCCGAGATTTCACGGTTATATGACGTTATTTCTATTTTTAGTAACATACCATGTGCTCAAGTGTTTTCAAAATCAGAATGACATTTCCCAGTATTTTAGATTATTCTTGCTTGTTTTGTAAACAAATTGTAGTGTAAATACAAACTCAAAGTAAATATTATTTAAAACTACCTGATTCACACTGAAATCAGTCTTATAGGGTAAAGTAATTGTGAGTCGGACAGTGTTTTCCGTTTGGAATGATTTGAGCTATATTTAGAACTGTCAGGACGGTTTCTTCATACTGGTACCCAGCCTATTATTCTCGCTACGCATTTCAACCGTTTTTGCAGGCAAAATGGTTTTGATTTCGCCTATATGTGTAGTTGAATACAGATACTCCAGTTCGATTGTGAGTCGGACAGTTTTGATATTGAGTCGGACTCAAACAAATTATTTTCACACTATTCAAGAGTATCAGGTTAATATTGGGCAACTATATAGTTACGATGCCTTGCTAAATGAACTACGTGTGTTAGCGTGTGTGGACATGGACGTCTATGAAGCCCATCGGGTATCAAAAACAAGTTGAAGATTGAAGATTCGTGTTTTCAAGCTTAAGATTAATACAATATAAAGCATAATTTCTAATTCGTATTTATGAGTAATCCAGTTACAAAACCACTCAAACATGTGTGTAAGCGACTTATTTTTCTTTTGATGCATTACATGTCATGGCCGTGTGCCTGTTTGCTGCAGTTACCTGAGGGCTTCGCAAGGAGAACTCAGGGTTCCGAGCTTTCAGCTTTATCAATATCCACCACATATCCGAAGGCGTGCCACGCTTAAACGATGCGCCTTTCTGATCGGCAAAAATCCCCACGTACCTAAAAATGTTAACTTTACTAAACCCAAGACCCCTGGCCGCTTATGAAGTGGCGGCCTCAAAAAAAGCCTGTTTCGCAGCAACGGAAGCCGCTGCTGCAATTCTGCATCGGCCCGCGCAGCTTTGAAAACTTTTCTGGGGACATTAATGGCCCGAAGGTAACACGACCCTTTTGGAAAATTCAATACAGTCTTCATCCTATTAATTATAAAGTGAAATACGACACCACAAACTATTAACTACAAAGTGCAAACAGTGTAAAATAGTGGTAAAATCATATTATTACCAACGTAGCCCAATTTCTCACTTGATATTTTGTATGATTAAACATAGTAAGATATCAATGAATTTCGAAAAACGCAACATGTAAGAATTTGGTTTACGTGCTAATTTTGTGCTGGAAATGAACTTTTAAACAAAAGTAGTATTTAAAAAAAACACTTCACAAATTAATTAGAACAATCTAGCACAGACCGAGCAAACTGTTTGATGAATGCAACATATAAGAGCTATTGGACTTGTCAACATTTAAATTTAGTTCCACGTAAACTAGTAATAAAATCGGCTGATTTCTGTATTTTAGACCTAGCTGTAAGCTTTCATATGCAAATATAGGTTAAACATTGTTTATTCAAAACTGACAATGAGTCTGACAGTGTCCGACTCAATATCAAAATGCATTGTTTTGCTGTCCGACTCAATATCTAAAATGGTTCATGTTGTCGGTCGGGAAATTGTTGATCAATTCAAAGAAACTACGATTAAACTCTAATTTAGTTTGCAAAATGATCATAAATCTAGAGCTTAAACAATGATGTCAATTGCTCAAACAGATTTCAACACTGCTAGACTGTTTCTAACGCAAACAAAACTTACTTCTTTTGCGTTGTCAATTTTGAAATTCGCGCCCGTGAAGGTATTTTTAGAAATGAACTTCAGGAATGCTGGAAAGAACGCCACAACAGACAAACGACTTATTTGATTGGTTTAAATATTTATTTCGGTTAATGTACACTTGTTTACATGCAGAACTGTCTAAAATCGACAGAAAAACGGGTCCAAAAACGTCAGACTTCAGATCGTGTCCGACTCACGATCACTTTACCCTAATCCACCAGACGTAAGTTGTTTATCACAAATAATAGATTTCAGAAAACGAAAGTAATGTTTACAATTTCAGCAAATAATGTCAAGGTCGATCCGAAAGTATCCAAATGAAAACTCGTCACGTGACAAAGTGACAATGGCGTCAAAATTGTGAATTTCAGACTGATGAGAGTTATTTTCATATATTGTAAGGTGCATTTTAAACATTTGAACCTTAAAATAATCCCCGATGCAGTAATTTATATTAATTCACCAATATATGTAGAAATGTATCCAAGAAAATGAGCTTTCTTTGATTTATAGCGTGACATAAATATGTTATGACTCTGGTTGACTTTCGATACGGGGTTGGCTTCAGCGTACAGGTCTGTCAATACTATATAAACTGTACGCTGAAGTTTCTTTAGCTACCATGATAGACGGTGCTTCGGCGAAACAGTTTATTTATGGAAAAACATAACGAGTAAAAAGAGGAAGTGCATCCCCTTTGACACCAAAGGCACTTACTGTTCATGCAGATAATACAAATCTTCGACCAATTGTTCTCGTAAACAACTTCAGATGCATACTGTGTGTCACACAGAAATTCAAATGCCTTGTGATGCTTGAGGCACGAACGACAACTCTGCTAGGATTATGCAGCGCCTAAAAGAACGGTCGAAGTCAAAACGGTCCGGATTACATTTGGGAAGTTTAAAGTCAGGGGCCCCTGCAACTTTTCCACACCGGGAACTCTGATCGAAGCGAGCATTCTTTCATGTCGTTTCTTTGAGTATACATTCGCATTATATTTTGACATTGTACTTGGAAACAACGTGGTGCATATAGTATTAAAAGATGAATTTGGTTGTGTAACTAAATGAGTGAATAAATTAAAAGTGTTTTCATAAACTGATAAAACTATCAAGAAGCTCCATTATTCAGCTAAGGCCTAATGCAGTTGAATAGTATTGTATTTATTTTTGTTGTTGTTGTTTCGAAAAAAAACTCGCAGCAAAGTTGAAAATCCTTGGCGGATTTGGTAACACGCACTGCTACAGCGATTTTTCTACAGGAAAGAGTACATGTACCATACCAATGGGGAAATATTAGCGCGAAAAAACCCTGAAATCGGGAAAATTTGCGTCGTGAAATCTTCCAAATGGGAATGTTTTCTTTGAATTGGTATGTATCAATAGCACAATCTACTCAAATATTTATTTACATTCATTTTAGCTTGAAATGTTCAGTGTCAGTGCTCATTGTATTTGTTAACTTGCAGATAAGGCACTTTTGGAAAAAATGGAAGAAATTTTCCTGCCTTTTGGGAATTTTTCAGACGGCATTGGGGATTTTGTAGTTTTTTTTCAATTGAGAAAGTACCTTTTACGAGAACTTTGTAAAAATGGGAAGGAAACGCTGTGCTAGAATGAGCATACGACTGCTTACTTTAGAATCAAGATACTGAAGAGTTGATTTATACTCATTGACAAATTTTTTTATACGATCGCATCATCGTTATTTTAGTATATTGATTTCTGTGTATCCAACAATTGCTGTACAAATAGAGCTCCAATAAAACGCGTTATCAACGTGCGTACCGACTGCGGAGCGGATGTCCTTGCAGATATGAATCAATTAAGTAATATACCCGCATGCTGAGAAAACGGAGCTTAATGTGTGTGCGTAGAATGTCGTCCGCACATTCTTATCAGGGACGAAACTTTCCGCTTTTATTGTTGTTTTGTTTCGTTGAAAGGAAGTATCTTCTGAGCAAAATTCCTGTTTTATGCGTAAAGTGTCGTCACTATATAGCCCGTGAAAGCGCATATAACGAAAATTAACGCACTTGAATTAAGCCCTTTTTTCCGAGAGTGCGATTTAGTTATTCAGTACAATTTATGCACAGTCAACCCAATATAGAGGTGTTTATGCTCTCATTGACCGAAATAAACGTTTTGGAAATGTTTTGTTTTACAAACAATCTCGCATATCCCCACCAGTCGTTTGCGGTAGGGTTGAGAATAATATTTCAGCCTCGCTCTCTGAAAAGGGGGTTTAATACATGTGCGTAAAGTGCTGTCCCAGATAAGCCTGACTTGTGTATTGTGTATAGGAAGTATATATTTATTTTGATAAAATTCCTTCTTACCGAGCAATGTTTCTGTACTAAGGTAATACTATTTGTTGGTTTAATCTTATCAGCTTTAGTAGATATAATATTCAATGATTATCTTATTTAAAATCCTTGTCTAATAATTAACATAATGTATATACAACAACTGTGGTAGGAATTTTACAGACAACACTGTTTAAATAAATTAATTGAAAGCATAGTAGAATAACAGAAGACAGACGGACAGATAGACAGACAGTTTATTCAGACGCATACAACAGTACATCATCTTCATACATACATATCAACTCTATTTTCTGTCATGTAAATAGGCAAAACAAAACACATTATATGAAATACAACATTCATTTAAAAATACAAATAACCACAATCGATGGAAACAACACTCGAGGCGGATGTAAATTTTATCTAAACAATATTACTTAGTATCGTAGTACTTATAAACAAAATATTTTTCATAATTAATCATATATTTATAAAGATTATAAATTACTGGTTTGTCACAGGAAACTAATACCTTTTGAAATTTAAATGCAGATGCTTTGATATAAATTATACGGTCAATATATTTTAATTAAATCAGTGAAGAAGCGGCATATACAAAACAACTGGTATTTGTCTTCTACATTAAATTCGTTACATAATAAACAACAACGTTCATTTCTTAGAATGTTATTCTAAGTATTTTGGCCAGTTTGGATTCTCCACGGCTGTCCAGAGACTCTTAATCTTACAAAAACAAATCGAAGATTTCTTGCAAGTAAGTTTTTATATGATTCATATTCCAAAAAGGTTTCGAAAACTTTTATTCATTTTAACTTTGCATTCTTCTATAAAACGACTTGTCAACAAGTCTACGCTAAAATTCACTTATAAAACTATTTACTTGCATAACAGCATACACATAAATGCTTGATGTGCGTTATCAAGGAAAATGCAAAGAAAACAAACAATATTAAAATAATGGATTATATTACATGAACTTATTCAAAACAGTCGAAAAATTCAATGACACAAATGATTTTGATTCACAGAAATTAACTCGGATTTCCAAAATAAAAAAGGATGAATTAATTTTAAATAATTTGTTTTATGTTGTTGAACATAACATATAATTTAATGTCAAGTGTATCTTCATCAATATCGTAAGTTGAACGTATGAGTTGATACAAGTTATAAGATCATTTAAGATAATAACAACATCAAGAAAAGCATGTGTTTATATCTACTTTGTATAACTCCTAACTTGTGTGAGATTGATCGATTATCTTTACAGCCCACACCTTCGAAAAAGTCGATTGTTTTTCTTCACATAAAATGGAGAACAATAACATGGTTTGGTTTGTCACATCATCATGTGTGTTAGTTTAAAGGGCAAAGTTTCTTGGGAAGTTGCGCGGGGGAATGCTTTTCAAGATGATTTTGTTTTTCATTCCAACACAAATGACATTACTTATTAACATGACTGTGAATAGAATGATCAATGCTGTTAATACCCATTTTCTCGAAATCTTCTTAGGAAAAGTGGCCAGGGCTTGGATGAGAAATCAAGTATTTCATCGAACGAAGAAAAGATTTTCTTGGACATAGAAGATTATTTAGTTTTAATAATTCATTTGCAAAGTTTGAATTCAGAAGTATTTATCGAGTTGATAAAAAATATTTGTTTAATGGGACTTTTTGTAGCAAAATTCGATATGCAAAATGATAAGTTTCAAATCGGATTTTTCCTGTTTATATTAATGAAAACAATTACATTTATATTTTAACCTGTATTCATTTTTTTAATCGGTCAGTTTTGTTTCGCTATTTTCTCAAAATTGAAGCAAGAAAATGACATGATATTTTGCCAAGTTAATTTGTGACATCATTCTATCGATTTGTGTAAATATTTCTTGATTAGATTTACCAGATTCACTCATCTGTAGAAGGTCATATTTGCATTTTTGGTTGCAGTTTTTTGTACATTCATTTCAAATACCTCAAATGGTGTCATTTGTATTTTAAAATTCTTGTCGTCATAAAGATGTTGAAACTTTGAATTGGGTAAGCATGAGACAACTTTAATCTGACACTTACCAGTACCCATGAATGTATGAAAATAATGTTACGATGAATCATGTACATTAGTTTCAAATTGGTTTATTTTCACATAATTGTTTCGACCTTTAACGCAAGCCACTAACTAATTTGAGTATATTTCAAATATCAAGACTCAAAATAATGCAGTGCATGCACTAAGATGCAGAAATTAAATAAGAAATAACTGGCATGTTTTCAACAGAAAAAGTATGCGATTAGAGGACAACATGATCAGTTTATGTGTTCGCAATATGTTAAACTGTTCAATTGTGTGCATATTTTTTTATACAAAAAGCAATAATTTGTTTCCAAAATAAAGAGTGTTTAAAATTGTCTGGTCTCTGAACCTTATTTCGCGTTACGCACTTGATACCCCTAGTAACCATTAACAAGAATGGTGGCCGTTCCATCAGAGACACGCTCAACATCCAGAGTGTCGAATGTTTTACATGACAGTGACGTTTCATTGTATAGCGCCGCTACGCAGTGGACATCCCTCGAACAGACGAACGCACACTGATTGATTGTACGGACATTTCCTTCGTCTCCTATTGCGTTTCCTTTCAGGACAAACTGCTCGAACGTATCATATTTCTGGGATCCTGAAAGTAAGATAAATATCGTTGCTTATTAAGCAAATCACAATACATGGCGATATTTACAACACGCAATAGCACGTAAAACCGTGATTAAAACAGGGGTCATTGCGTTGGAATGCTTAATTGAAATCATGAGGGTTTTAAAGCCGGTTAAGTGCAGATCAAACGTCACAATCAGTCGGAATTAATCACCACAACATAAGCAAAATCCTTTCCGGACTATCCGTATTTGAAAACAATATCAGCAACTATCAATCAGAAAGTGTGTATATAAAAGTGTTTAACTGGTTTGTTTAATATAGATTTAATGAAAATGTCGTTTCGTTTACATAATTATACACATGTAGTGAAATTGGCGCGTCTTCGTGCGACGTAGTCACGAACAGTCCCATTTAATAGACGCCATAATAATTATTGTTTCTATTATAAAGTTTCCTATATTTAAACGTTATTTAACAGTTTGAACCTGGATAGCGCTAATCTTCTTATAAATCAAAATTTCTATTCAAATTATAAAGGAAAAAATCGGACCGAAAAAATACTTCGACTAGGAATTCTTTTTAACCATGTTCGAAATAACGGTGATCGACTGCTCAAAATCAGTTTGGTTAATATATGAAAGAAATTATTGTTCTTGGCGTTTTTTTGTATTTCTACGTATTTAACTTAAACATGTTAAACACTTTTAATTTTTGGATATCACGCAAATCATGGTATGGCATGAAACAAAGTTGTTTTTGCAATAATAAGGATAAAATATTTTTTAAGATCATGTTTGAAAGGCAGAAAAAAATCTTAGTTAAATCATAAAACCGCGCACAAACATGACATGTACAAGCCCACATAAATTACCTTCTACCTTGACCTCACACAGACACAGTGGGTAAGGCTGAGTTAAGGATCGTCTTGTTATGCGTACCCATCTACCATACACAATAGTTTGCAGATCGAAGGATACGGTTAAGTCAACTTCTCCCGGATGGAAACCGATGAGACGGTTGGTGCCGTTCCGAGTCATTCCAACGTACACCTCCACGTCACGGAGCAGATGGGCTTAAATAGCAAGACATTGCGTACACAATGGTTGCAAAGTTAGCATAATCCATTGCGTTTTATGAATGAGAGAAGTTTATTATTGTGTTTCATAATCTCAAATGTTGCCACATGAAATGATAAATGACCTGCATCAGGATTTATTAAACGCATGGCAATGGACTCTTTATATGTGTTCATAAATAAAAATAGCAACCCGTATTAATATAAGGCCAAAGACCGGATCCCGTTTATTACTATTTTTTGTCGAATACCCGGACAGCCGGTGTAAATTTGACCTCATTTGGCTAAAAATTAAATATTTTCCCCTGAAAGGTCACAGGGGAAGGTCGGTACTTAATGACGTCGTGAAAACGCATGGACTACCTGTAAATAAACTCTTGAACACAACCGGTTACTATCTCAGTGTCGAGGCATGTAGGCCGTTAGAGGTTAACTGTATGAATTTTCAGTTTAAAAAGACGCTATTGGAATTTACCCACGCTCATTATTTTGTTATGCGAAGCGGAGATCTTATTTTACATGTATTTCTTGCAATTATAATGTCTCTTGCTTAAAGAAGAATATTATTTATATCAATATTTACACAAGCGGTTCAAACAAGTTATAGACGTATATTTGATATATAATCTATGATTAAACAAACAAATTACATATTACACAAAATTCATTAATATCATTTAATAACTATATATTTTTGCCTAAGCAAGACGCTCAAATAATAGCAATCAACCTCATTATCACAGGTCCCAAGTGGCGTACAACGGGCATGGCCTGTTTAAAAGTTGGCGTATCTAATAGTTTAGTGATAGTAATATATTAAAGCAAACAATGTATACATTTTCAAATTATCATAATACAATTTCTGACTAAGAAAACATGTTAACAATGTCGATTTGTTCAATGGTGAATATCAATTAAATACATTAAAATTATAAATCGCTCGTAACGCTTTCCATTAATTATGTTGAAAATACGAACATTTTTTACGTAACGTTTTTAAAAAAAGCCTTTCAATTTTAAAGCCTAACAAACAGTGCTTCCGGGTAAAATTTTGTTTCCAAAGGTCCCGGGTTAAAATCCCGGAGTCGGTAATTTTTTTTTTCAACTTTTCTTTCATTCTATTATGATAACTTAATATATCAAATGTTAAATAAATTAATGACATTTTTCCAAAATATCAAACTCTTTCAGCAAGCCGTTTTTATCTTATGTCATGGTTTCCTTATAAATGTTCAATAAATGTAGAAAGTATAATATAACTAATCTGAATCTGTTCATCATCCGTGAAAATAAAATTGTCTTTCCTGCTGGCGCAAAACTGAGGATAGTTTGTGTAGGATTGTATTTGTTATCCTAATACTAATGTTCATATGTGTTTGTACTTCGATGCACACCATGTTTCTTTAATAATGGACAATTATAAAGCAAAGAACATTAACTTAAATATCCTAATCATACATTTGTATGCTCATGCATATTGTTACACAATACAATGTTTTGCTTAATGTTCTTTTTATGCTCCCCCAATAATTTTTATGGTGGAAATTCAATTAAATTTTATGGGATGCTTCACTACCAAGAGGAGATGTGCATATTATCAGCCGGTTCTGGTCGGATGATATTTCACAGAGTTATGGCCCTTTGAAATTTTCCATTAACTGTACATATAGTGCAATTCTTGTCCCCCCAACTACTGACTGGAATTCAATGAATCTTTATGGGAAGATTAACTACATTGAGGAGATGCGCATGTTATTTGTGGGTTCTGGTTAGATGATTTATTTAGAGAGTTATGGCCCTTTAAAATGTTTAAGTTGCTAAACCATCCATCGTATTATTTTGTCCAAAGTTATGCCCCTCAAGACGTTTCCTTTTATCTGAATTTATAGTGCAATATTGTGACAAAAAAACTTTGGGGAGCATCACCCGTCTCCGACGGTTTCTTGTCTTATTTAGTTACTAAATCAAAATATTTATAGCCCAAAACGACTCACATCAATCGCCACTACGTCGGTTGTATATTTTGACGTTTCCGATGACGTATATGCCTTCGAGGTCTACCTCCCAGTTTGCGTGAGAGCTGTATGTATGCGTACAGGAACCCTGGCTGAATAACTGTGACTCGTCACCGTCTGCAGCACGGTTCGCATAGGCAGACCACACCGGATCCATGTCCGTCTGATACGCGGGCTTTCGGAGTGCAACATTGTGGCACTCTATGAAACATAAAATTAATCGTAATTATTACACGGCGAGAAAAGATTCGATATTCAAAACAGCTTCGTTAGAATATACGATGCTTGTGGCGCCGACCTGTATTTGTATACTTTGGTTGATAACGTTTCGTTCGTAGATAAATTGTAAACCATACAATGTTGCATTCATTTCAGAACAGATATTTCGCCCTTATGGATATGTTTTAAATTACTGCTTTTCAAAAATAATTGTGATATGTAGTAACAAAAGCATCAAAAAGTAGTGAAATTAACAAAATTGTCAGCATCCGTAAGAGTATATGCTATAAATGGTGCGAGATTGTTGTAATTGCTGATGCACTAAATATGTTTGTCAAAGTAATGAGCAAATATAATTGGACCGCGCTCTGTGAAAAAGACGTTTTATGCATGTGCGTAAAGTGTCGTCTAAGATTAGCCTGTGCAGTCCGAAAAGGTTTATTATGGACGACAATTTCCGATTTTACTGTATTATTTAAGAAAGTCTCCTTTAGTACAAAAACAGTTTAGGCGGAAAGTGTCGTCCCTTAACACTGGGGAATCGGATACATGTTAAAAACATGCTAAGAACATATTCAAAACTTACTGTTCTTAGCACTTTAACATTCAGTCGCCCATTAAAGTCGATTAATTTCTTTCCGGCCGACATATTTAATTTCCAATACAACCGCCATGGGAGCTGTTGCGCTCCGCTGGAAATATCTAAAATAAGTTTAATCTTTGGAGCAGATCTCTCGAAAGGCAACTTTATTTCTGATATATTCTCAATAATGTTTTATCTGCATCACCTTAACGTTTTTGCTTTCTTTATGATTTGGTATTAAACGTTGAGATGTGTCACATTTTAAGAGATACATAGATAAAGCTTGTAAGAAAACATCGTAACTTGGGCGAACTGAACTGTTTCAAATATTGTATACACTTCCCTTATTTTGTCACCCATGAGTGACAGTAGAAAGTGCACATTTTCAAACAAAAAAACATGGGTAGTTTTTAAGTCAAGGACAAAACGGGGACCAGATGATGCTATTGAGAGCAATATAAAGCTCATATGCTTGGCATAAATTTTCAACGAGCATGGACAACATATGCATTTTATTCTGATTTTTTCTCAAAAGATCGGAGATAGGACATACATACTTTCATGTCTATATCGCTAGCTCATTCCAAATTATTTGGGCTTGAATCTGTCGAACAATTTATTAATTTATTGTCGCCTTAGCGATATTATGAAAGGTGGACAGAACGTTGAATTAAATAGGTTATAGTATATACAACAAATGTAGCGACGTTTCACCAAATCTCATACAAATCGAAGTATAAGAGTCAAGTATTTTATCAGTCTTTTTTAGATACAATAGCTTCACACTCAACCCGCATTTACGCAGATAAAGAAGTTCCATTTAATGTGAGCAAAGATGGTTTAGTTAATTTTCATGCTCACCGAAAGTGGGCAACATATAGTCGCAGATTCTTTGTCCGGGCGAATTCTAATTCTGGTGAATTCATTTTGTGAGGGTCTGAAACGAATTTCCTCGATCATCATGTCCGTCCTACTCGATGTCCATCCAGCCTTCATTCCGTCTGTCACCCTTCTAGTTTTCGCGCGAGAATTTGTTCAAACGTACGATGCAGCATCCCTATAGGATGTACATGTGCATCGTTTTGACGTATGTCTGATCCAATGATTTGTCAGAGAGTTATTGCCCTCTGATTGTTAAAAATGTATGTCATTTTCGAATGAGTGTTACGTTTCCGGGCGAGATCTCGTGACCTAATGATCCAAATGAAACTGGGTTACCTTAAAACAAGACCTAAGCAGTTGTTGAATAAGGGGTAATTGAGTCACCGTTTTTAAATTGAAAAAAAAAAAAACAACAACGACTTGCGCATAATAACTTGAGAATGAATTCATGTATGGTATGTATTGTTATTTAATACACACGTATCGTATTTATAAAATCAAAGTACTGGCAGTACTGGTGTGACGATGCTTTTGAAGAGGATGGATATAAAACATCAATTTAAGTTTATCTATATCACCACAATTGTGTATGTTGATACGAACATTTGGGTACGATACAAAATTTGGGTACGAAAATTTTGGGAACGAAAAAAAAATTGGTACGAAAAAAATTTGCGTACGAAACATTTTTGGTACGAAAAAAAGTTTAGGGGTACGGGGAAGTAGTACCCGTGGGTAACTTGACCCATTGAGCGAAACTGGGAGGCGGGTCACATTCTTGTTCATTAAGTATGGCAATACATTCATGATGATTCTCGAAAGTAGGTATGAGCACATAGCCGGACCATGTGAGCTCAATCGTATGAGCACTTGACTATCCGAGTTCGCCCACGAACATATGGATAAGTTAACTAATAGCGAAATGACCTTATACATGTATATGCTGAAATCTAACAATCGAACGAAATATCAAACATGGTATGTACACTTAGGTGGTTGTGTAATTTCTGTTAGAATATCGTATTCAATATGTAAATTTTAAATGATTGTGCCCGCACTTGAGTTTGTTGCCTTGTTTGCGTCTATACGCGCCTAGGCTGCACCCAGTGTGTGTATTCGTGTTTTTCCAAGGTAATGAGTTACCTCCGCGCTGAGGCTGCATAATGTTGGGACCCGGAGTGTGTCCAGCACTCCTACCTAATAAGATTACATTGACGACAGTTGGGACGAATTTTGAATGATAGCTGCAATTTCCAGCTATTTGTTTTGTACTGAAATACTTTTTAATTTTTTATATGGTCAAATGCTGCGGGGGGATGAGATTTTCCGGAAAAAAACAACTGTCAGGAATGGTGACCACAAAACATACAAAATATAACATTGCACCGGGAGCGGGAATCGAACCAGTGTCGTAAAGGTGAAAAAGCGAACGTCCTTACCACTGCGCTAGCGGGACGGACAATTACGCAAAGAAATGTTGTTTTATCTATATATATCATAGCAGTGCAGCGTTTACAATTTGCAGGTTCGAAATCGTTCGCATTCTTTAGTTTTGTGATCACGTAAAAAGTTAATTTTACATGTTTTTATTCGCAATTTATTTACTAAATCGAGAACAAATATCAAACAAAATAGAGAAAATATATAGTTGTTTCATTGGTCTATAAAAATAAAATGGATGTAAAATTACTAATTTGAAATTAACGTTCTGATACACTTATTGAGTCTGTTTCCCCAGTATATGCTGTTCTATTAATATTTACCTTTATCAACACGAACGACAACTCTGCTAGGAGAATGTTATCAATGAAAATCAACGAGCAATCTCCTACGCAGTGGCGAATGCCAAGGGAAGTAACTGAAAAATCGAGTTATCTCAATCGGACTGGCTCGGTCTTTTACTTAGGTCGCAATGGTGAAGAATTTTTCACTGGTTATCAAACCCAGCATCGTCAAAAAGGTGGGTAGAACATTTCGTACTATAGAGAAAACAGAGTTGAGACCGAATGACAACATCATTAACGAATACATCCCAACATTCACCAACATTCACCACATCAAAACTGCTGTCAATCGTGATCCGTTGTTACTAACGCTACAAACCCTTTGTTATAAAATTGTATTCCAAAACATGATTGCTTCGATAGATTTAATATCTTATCAATGAATACGAATTGAGTTGTGAAAGGAAAGGCAATGAGTCTAATCTATTGAAGAAAAATATTTTCAATAAATTTTAATTATATTGGGTCTCAGAAGAGTTGTGTTTACGATAATATGGTCAAGTCAACATAGATACTATGTCTAATTAATGGTATCAGAGGTACTAACGGAATTCATTAAGGTCAGATTCAGTTCAAAGAATAATTTATGTTGCTTTTATCATGATATCATATCAATAAATCCTAAACATCGTTCTTCAGGTATTTCTTCATTCCATCTAAAACTCCGAAATGTACGTGTCTCCATCGATTGTTGTTTTGACTGTTGGGCTAATCATTTCGTCAGGTAAGATCTAATATTCAATTAAATAAATAACTTGAAACATGAAACAATGTTTATGTTGTGTTTGCAGTATTATGTCACTTTAATTTCAAAAGCTTAAAAAGTATACATATGTGTGTTAGTCTTTATTACTTACGTATATTAATTATTATATTATTACTATATTATTAACGTACACGTCTTATATTATCATCATATGTGGGAGATTTCATATTTATGACAGTATTGTAAGACATGGTGTAATTTTAACTACATATAGGAAAGAGAATAAATTATCTGGGGAAACATTTTGGTTGCCACATACTTTGATCGTTTATAATGTTGTTTTTATGACTTTTTATTGTGTATTGTTCCAAACATAATACAGAATGTATATAAAGTCATATGCTGTTAAATACTTAATTTTATTTCATTTGATGTGTTCTGGCCAAGTAATGTGCTCTTTCATCATTTAATTGAGATCCAGTAGATTTAGTTTTGCAACAAATATCCTAAATCTGATTCACTGGAAGATTATATTTGTCAACTCCGATTCCATTAAAGTTATTTATATAACAGACCTGATTTATCGGGCAGTTTCCTGGCATCGATAGAAATGAGTCAATTAGCCAATTAGTGCAATTAGGATCACTGTTTGAATTTTATATTTGCAAAATATCCTTTCATATTGGTACTTAAGCCGTATTTAATGCTTTATCTAGTATTTCAAAACATATTGGATTGAAAAGCTAAACCGTAAACAGTTTAAGACTATTAAGTCATGACGTTTCTTATCCCCAAAATGAAGTTCATATCTGAAAGATGATGATAATCCCATGTATTATCATCAATTGTATTCGGTGGCATAGACGTGACATTCACTCCTCGTTTTATTTTAAATTGCTCTCCTCTTTTTTCTATCTCGTGGCCACGAGTTAGCTATGTCGAAGCCTCGAGTTACTAAGTCGAGGCCACGTGATAGACAAAAGAGGGGTGTAAAACTAAATAAAAGAGGGGTGCAATTAAAAAAAGAGCGGTGCAATAAAGGAGGGGACGCTATGTGAGAAGGTGTTTTAATGCATGCGAGAATGAAAATGCTGAAATGTAACATGTTTTATAAATCGACGAAAGCAAGTTGTAGCTCTTCGACAAAAAAAAGGAAAAATATTCAATGTCCTTTTTTCTTAACAGTCGTTGTTAAAAGAACGCATTCTTATGAAGTAAACTGTATTTCTTTTTATTAAAAAAACACTACTACTACAATAAAATCATTCGTGGTCTTTAAACGTCCCAATAAACAACACGAAAAAAAGTCAATAAATTTTCTGTGTATTCATTTTAGTAAAAAAAGCCAGTTTTGTATGTGGCAAAACTTACAATTTGTACTTTTAGCGGCATTATCATAAACAGATAATTTAATATTAATGTCATAATCACAGTCTGTTTCAGTAACAAACTGATTCTTTACGATAAAAACTCGTTAATCGCCAATAATAGTTAGGCTATTTTACAAACAAACAATTTGCTGTGTTTAACCTTTCGACAATTAAAGTCCTTAGAATCTTACTTGATTAGATATCTGAACATTTCTGCGTGGTAACTACATGTATTTAAGTGTTTCCTTCATAGTTGATTTATGAATATTAGATTAAAATCTCTGTTGATCTCTTTTTTAACATCGATAATGCTACAACAAATTGATCAGCAGTTCGACAGGATAACTTAAAGCGTTCGAGCGAAATAAAAATGTTATGATTCATATTTCAAAATATTAACAGACGTGCCGAATGCGAAGAATAATAAATAGGTTTTTGTCCATGTTATTTTAACATTTGTTTTCTGTAAGCTGTAATAAATGGGGGTATATCATCAACAATCTTAGGCAACACTCTTAGCAGACCGACGAAAGCCATTATCTAACGTGAGTTAAATAAAATCAAAAGCGTGTTAAAGGATAATATTTTTTTCATGTGCCGTTTGTGTGCGCTGCATGTTTTTTACTTGATCAATACCAACAACCTACTGGCTAATTGCCGTACATTGAAACCATTTCAGGCGACGTTTCATAGCAAGCAACAATGGCTGCTGAAAGAAAGAAATCAGCAAAAATATTTTTAACCGACTAATTTTGAGCAACTAAAAGAAAAAAAATGGCATTTTCGTTAAGTTTAAGACACGACAAAACAGATTAAATCTGCCATTTTGTATCGTTACCCGTTTAACAAAAATATCAGCACATAACGTAAAACATGTACGCTCAACCGAAATGAATAGACAAATAGCTGTTCTGTGAAAAAAAATCGGGTTTCGCGGCAATATGAATATAATAATGAAACTTGATATAAACATGAATAGCTATGTGACTGTAATATGCACACCCATTTTTCAAGAGATGTCAATCGTTGAATGTTAAAAAATAAATTTTTATATATACGGCCATTATATACGGCGCGCCACCTCTTTTTTGAGATGCATTAATAAATGAGCCAATTCCACTACACTACATTGCCCGATTTTAAAAATAATGCGAATTATGTTGAAAAACATAAAAAACTTTTCAAAATTATTCATGAAATTTCAAAACATCCAGGCCTGAGCGCCACCTCAATTGCATTGGTTCATTTATTAATGCATCTCAAAAAGATGTGGCGCGCGTGATTAACGGCCGTGACATTGCTAGGCTAAATTGACATTAATTTTCGATACCGACTTAATTGCTTCAGGGCGATATATATCAATGGTTGAAAACTTTTGTTATTGACAAATACACATACATAAAAAGTATAAATTTCTGTCACGTAACAAGTAAACTTAAATTATTTATGTATAAACAATGCTCATGGTTGTGAGAATTAGTAGCATAGATACGCTGTAAAAGATTTAAAAAAAAACTCACACACACACACTTAATATCAGAGCTGAGTGTAAATGGGATGTAAATGGTGCGATCAGAATTGCTAGGATGTGCTCATGGTAAAATGTATCAGAGGACAATGGTTCAAATATTCTTCCCCTTTAATACAAAAGTTTCAAATTAAGTTTATTTTATTTTGGTATCTAGAGATGGGTCTTCTATGTTATGATAGTGATCAATAAATAGTATTAACACGGTTTTTTATATAAGTATTGGTACTCATAAAACCTTCTTAAGAAAAACGTATACAGTTACCGGCTGGAAAACTGTGTTTACAATCACAATTATAAAATTTCCGGATAAATATTATGTCTTGAATAAACAAAATGTAGGAGCCGGATACAAGCAGTGTTTACAAAATAACTATATAGTTTCCGGCTACGTGCTAGGTTAATAATTAACATAAATTGTGTCCGGATACGTATTGTGTTAACAATAAAAATATGTAGTTGTCGGATACCAACTATGTTAACATGAATAGAGCAAAACAAATATTGTATTCACTTAAGAATATTACAGCTCATCGTGATAACAAATTCATATTGTTATACATAAAGGCGTAACATAATGAGTAATTAATATATCAATACTGAGAGAGCAGGCAAATAAGATAATACTTATATACTATACTACACAGTGTATTAATAATGGATCGAATTATATGTTGGTATGGGTAATGCGTATCAGCTTAGGTAGCACACCACAGTAGAAACACACTCTATCGCAGCCGCAGACGCCTTCTTGATCTCCACCAAGCTCAATTCAGAAAACAACGAATCTGCAATCATATAAACACATTCACTCCACACACATAGTATGAAACTCACATTTAAGATAAAAAAAATAGCATATGGAACCTGTACAGGTGATACTATTGACAAAAATGACAGAATGGCAAGGCTGCAAACAGGGGCTTCAAAATCAACTTTTGACCATGTACGAAAGTGGCTGGGGACGAAAGAAACGTAATGATAGCCTGCTTTTGGAATGATATTTTTACACGCAAAGCATAGCACAACCCATCAAACCAAGAATAAATACCTCGTTACCAGGTGGTTTCGCGCAATAATTCACAGCGTGACCCTATTAGTAATTCCAGCTCAAAAAGAACCCAAAATACAATATGCCGACCGCAGTTGTCCTTCCTGAGTAACAAAGAATACAACAACAACAAGAGGTCATCACCCCACAGTTTCGCATTTTAAAATTGTCCCATTCTTAGGATTTAATGAAATTTGGGCGTACATTAGGCCTTAATACCCTCAAATTTGACATTGAAACCTACCCTTTCCCAATATTTCACTTTTAGTTCGGGGCCAATTCGCATATTTCTGCTTCCTACCGTGGTGTGTGCTACCTTACGTGCGAGCGTGTGTTTGCGCATGCGTGTGTGTGTACTAGTGCGTGTGTGTGATCAGAAGTTTAAAGTACGTAAATATTTAATTAAAGTGACATGTGCAAACATATATAGAAATAACAACATAAAATTACAAAAAGGCATGCACCCGGCCCAAACGGGACTATAAGTCACATAATAAATGATAAAACATTAAGCATGAAAACAGTAAGCGATTCAATGGTCAGAAACATAGCCAGTATATCAAGAATTATCGACATGGTCATATCACGAATTCAGACGTCAATCAAAAAATATATATTCTTCATTGTAATTAGGCAAAACATCTGTGGTAAATTGTCATTAAGTTAAGTAAATGAGTATTTTCCTGCTTAATCACATACCATAATATTTCATGTAGCGCCAATAATAGCGGCATGTAAGTTCTTACTTCAATGAAGTTACATTTGTACATGATTTGATTTAAATAAAAACTCATACTTCAATGTGTATGTAGTGATCAAAGTATTTAACCTTGTACGAAAATTCAAACTACAAGGATGAAACATGAAAACAGTCTTATATGTATTGTGCTATTTAAATAAAATTGTATTCTTAATCGAGCCGAAAGATCAAGATTTACACTTCAAGAAAATAAACAATATCAAGGTTTTTAAGTATGCGACTGATGAATTCAGAACATAAAACAGTAACAAAACGCCAAACGTATACTATACTTATGTGTTATACATATACTTAAATTGACTGAAGTGTAACAGCAGCATGCATGTAACGTTCAACCTATCTTATCAATGCTTTAATTAAAATATTATGGCATCGTAATTGATTACGATATGATTTTAAAAATACAGTCATCATTCACAACAAAAATGGCTTATAATAACGGATAAACATTATAATTGCTTCATATATAGAATAAATTGCTCCTACGTTTCCAATATGAGGCTACTAAATACTTTGCTAATCTCGGGGTGATATTTTAGAAGGTTAACAAATTTAGCACAGTCTCTCATGTTTATAAATTCATCATTTGTGAGAATTTCACTAAGATAGCATAGTCTTTTATCTTGGTATAAGGGACACTTCAAGACAAAGTGCATTTCATCTTCAACTGAAGCAGTGTTACATAGTTTACAGAGTCTCTGTTCTGGCGCTTCACCAACATACCGCCCGGTTTCTATGCGGAGTGGCAGAATACCACATCTAAGTTGTGCGAGAAGAGACCGCTCGTTTCGCTTTAAATTAAGATTAAGATACGATTCCTTTTCAAAGTCAGTCTTAAATGGGATGTACGCTCGTAATTTGGAAACCTGAGTTACTTGTAAGCGCCAATCAGTTTTATGCAGATCAGTGATAGATTGTTAAGTTTATTTACAGGTCGTCTCTACATCTTCACGACAACTTTTTTTAGGTTTACATGTTTAAATGATAATGTCATTATATACATAGAGGTGCACCTCACTGCTTTTATGAAAGACGCGAAGCGACACCTGTGGAAAAATATCGTTTTACTGTGTTTACATCCGGGTAGATTATTAAACGTTATCTTTGCAGGATTACATTACATTATGGTACAGGAATCTATTTGAATAAATCTTCCTTAGTATTCAAACAAAATTCAATTATCTTGATAAACACTCACATCGTAAGCAAAACGCTTGAACTGATTATTCGTAAAACTGTTAAATAGACTAAAATATTTAGTTACGTTGAGGCGCTGCCGTTAACTGACCAATCGACATCAGGTAAGCAATTTTCCTTTTTGAAAAATGTATGTGAAATAATAGCAAGGCGTATATTTAATTAGTTTTTATAAATATTTGTTGGGAAGTGGACTGGTATATTTCTATTTTTTTAAATAAAAATATCATTTAAAAGAATGCATGTGTCTAACACTGAATTGAATTAAACATGTTTTTCAGATTAGCGCTAACGCAATATGTACTGACCTACTGCATTATATGTTACACATGCATTTAAATAAACACGATTCTAGTATATTGTTTTGATGGCTGTCTGCCGGTAGACCAGTCTGAACGTCGGTAGACCAGTTCGTTTCCGATCAATAATTCGTCAATGAATTGACCGATTGGCTTGATACTGCAAATGTGCATTGGCCTTGGACAGTAGATAACCCTTTTTAAAATTGGGGTCCCTAGGTCAATGGTTAGGGTCACTATCTCACTTAGTTTGAAAATTGATTCAGATCAATAACTCGTCCATGAATTTACCGATTGTCTTGATACTTGACCTGTGCATTGGCATTGGACTGTAGATGACCTCTACTGAAATTAGGGTCACTAGGTCAAATGTCAAGGTCACTATTCACTATCATACACAGTGTGATAATTGTTTCCGATCAATAACTCGTCAACGAATTTACCGATTGGCTTGATACGTCACATGTGCATTTGCCTTGGACAGTAGATGTCCCCTATTGAAATTGGGGTCGCTAGGTCAAAGGTCAAGGTCACTATCACACTTAGCGTGAAAATTGTTTCCGATCAATAACTCGTCAACGAATCGCCCGATTGGCTTGATACTTCATGTGTGCATTTGCCTTGGACAGTAGATGACCCCTATTGAAATAGGGATCACTAGGTCAAGATAACTATCACACTAAGTATGAAAATCGTTTCCGATCAATAACTTATCAATCAATTGCCCGATTGGCTTGATACTTCTCATGTGTAATGGCCTTGGATAGTCGATTACCCCTATTGAAATTGGGTCACTAGGTCAAAGGTCAAGGTCACCGATACACATTACAAGTATAATCGTTTTGAATCAATAACGCGTCAACTGATTCACCGATTTGCTTGATACTTCCCATGTGCATTGGCCTTAGACAGTAGATGAACCCTATTGATATTGGGGTCACTAGGTCAAAGGTCATGGTCAAGTCAAAAAATTGTATTCGATCAATAACTCATCAACGAATTTACGGATTGGCTTGATACTTCACGTGCGCATTGGCCTTGTTAAGTAGATGACCCCTATCGAAATTGAGGTCACTAGTTCAAAGCCCTGTTTAAAGGGGCTTTGTCTCCAACCGCGGAACACTTGTTATGTATTTGTTTAAGTTTTGTGCGCAAAGGGAAAAGTTTAGTTTCTTATTGATTGTAATGAAAAGTCCTATATCAATAGAGGACTGTATGTTCCCCAACGTTGAAAGTAAAGAACACAAGTTTTGATCAAAATAATACGTCGCATGCTTGTTGTAAAAGTAGTGACAACGCTTGTTAACTTGTAAGATTAACTCTTCTACTTATACAAGTTAATTGATTAATTAACTTTACCTCACTGACAAGCATTTACTTTGAGAGCATATGATATATCATGGTTTTTATTCCTTCTTTGAGAGGCGCCGAATATCGGCCATTTTCCCTAGACGTTTTTTCCATTTTCCAGAGATTTCCCCAAAACAATGATATCTAAAAAAAAGAAATATTTTTTAAAACCTTTAATTCTAGAAGTTAACCTGGTCCAGTGTAGAAATAGAAACAGTATTTTATAATTATATAATTTGTTGCCTTGAATTTGCTTTTAAAACAGTAAAATATATTAAATTGATTATTTAAGACTTTCCTTTCTTTTCCCCAAAATCCGGCGTTTCGCGCAATTTTTTTCCCCTCAAAAAAAGCCACAGGCCCATTCCCCAAAATCGTATAACAATTCCTGTATTCATGGTGAGCTTTTGTGACCGCCTTTTGTCTGTCGTCCGTCGTGCATGAAAATTGGTCAAACGATTTGTTCCAATGATATCTTGGTTGAGTTCGAAAATGGTTGCGGTTGGTTGAAAAACATTGCCACCAGGGTGTGGGGCATTTTTCCTAATATGGCTATGGTAAAACCCTGTTAACACTTAAGAGGCCACTTTTATTGTCCGATCATCATGAAACTTAGTCAAAAGATTTGTCCTAATGATATCTTGGACGAGTTTAAAATGGTTCCGGTTGGTTGAAAAACATTGGCACCAGGGGGGAGGGCGGGGCATTTTCCTTATATGGCTATACAAAAACTTTGTTAACAGTCTTGATGCTACATTTATAGCCCGGTCTTCATGAAACTTAGTCAGAAGATTTGTACCAATGATATCTTGGACAAGAACGAAGATGGTTCCCGTTGGTTTAAAAACATGGCCGGCAGGGGGCATGGCTTTTTCCTTACATGGCTATGTTTCACATGCATAGTCAACTATTCATGATACTGGGTCAGAACATGTGTTATAATGATATCGGGGATGTGTTTGAAAATGGTTCCGGTCTGTTGAAAACGTGGCTTACAGGGAGCGGGGAATTTATCCTTATATGGCTATAGTAAAACCTTGTTAGAACTCTAGAAGTTTAATTAATTGTTCACTCTTCATGAAAGTTGACATCTTGGGCTGCACATGACAGGTCAGTTTGTTTAAATCCCAGGTGAGCGACTTTGGGCCTTTCAGTCCCTCTTGGTATCATTTTGAAACCACATGGCATTTGTTTATTGTGATTGCCTATGCTAAACTGAGTAACTATTTAAAATATTCATTTTGGATTAATTGCCATGAAATTCACTAACATATATTAATTATGCTCTTTTTCTCCTGTTGCAGAAACCTTTAAACAATTGTATTTTAATCAATTGACAACCATGTCATCAAGTTCTCCAAAATTTTCTTTGGACCTCTTTCAACATGTTGTTTCTCACAATCCCCATGGCAACCTGTTCATGTCGCCTAGCAGCATTTTTGTTGTCATGACGATGATTCAAACTGGAGCAAGAAATGAAACTAGAAATCAAATGATTTCTACTCTTCAATTTCAATCCAATGATCAACAGTCGATACTTGCTGATGCTGAGCAATTATTTAAAGTGTTGAATACAGGGAGCGATCATGTCACACTGAGAAGCGCTAACAGACTCTATCCGAACAGTGATAAAAGCATTTTGGAAGATTATATTAAAGCTGTAGTCAAACATTTTGCCTCAGATGTCAAATATGTGGACTTCACATCCAACCCAGAGGGAAGCAGACAAGAAATAAACAAATGGGTAGAGGAAGTCACCAATGAAAAGATAAAAAACCTTCTGCCTAACGGATCTATTGATGCATCTACAAAAATGGTAGTTGCAAATGCCATCTATTTCAAAGGAAACTGGGCGACACAGTTTGAGCCAAAGAGTACAACACAAACTGATTTTCATACATTTGACGGAAAATCGTTGAAGATTGAAATGATGAAGCGAGAAATGGAGAAAGTGCGATATGGCGAAAATACACTTCTGGATTGTAAGGTTTTACATCTGCCTTACATCGGGGATGAAATGGCTATGGTAGTTCTACTTCCAAATACCGTCACTGGATTGCTGGAATGGAGAAAAAGATAAACTACCAAAAAATGAACCAATGTATCGAAGATGTTTCCTCACCAACTGTTATAGTTTCCATTCCGAAATTCAAGCTTGAGTTCATTCAAGCTTAGAGATACATTATCGGCTCTCGGAATGCCGGACGTGTTCAATGCAATCAAAGCTGACCTGTCTGGAATGGGGACGAACTTGTTGGTTTCTCAGGTGTTCCACAAGGCGTTTGTGGATGTAAACGAAGAAGGTACAGAGGCTACAGCTGCAACTGCTGCAACAATTATTAGCTGCCGTGCTAGCATGCCAGCTCCTCCACGGACGTTTACGGCTGATCACCCGTTCATGTTTATGATTTGGCACTATCAGCTAAAGGCGCCACTGTTTGTTGGTCGCTTTACTGGACTAGAAACTAAAGCTGCTCAGACACGAGACGAACTCTAGATTCCATGAGTTTAGCATAAAGACGTCATTGATAAATATAGTGCGCTAATATTGACCAAAGCCTGTTCACCCAAATTTGATCATTGGTGCGGTTAAGTTTGTCATTCGAACGTATGCCTTTTCATTGTTATTTATTATAGCCTGTGTGTGTGTGTGTGTGTGTGTGTGTGTGTGTGTGTGTGTGTGTGTGTGTGTGTGTGTGTGTGTGTGTGTGTGTGTGTGTGTGTGTGTGTGTGTGTGTGTGTGTGTGTGTGTGTGTGTGTGTGTGTGTGTGTGTGTGTGTGTGTGTGTGTGTGTGTGTGTGTGTGTGTGGTGTGTGTGTGTGTGTGTGTGTGTGTGTGTGTGTGTGTGTGTGTGTGTGTGTGTGTGTGTGTGTGTGTGTGTGTGTGTGTGTGTGTGTGTGTGTGTGTGTGTGTGTGTGTGTGTGTGTGTGTGTGTGTGTGTGTGTGTGTGTGTGTGTGTGTGTGTGTGTGTGTGTGTGTGTGTGTGTGTGTGTGTGTGTGTGTGTGTGTGTGTGTGTGTGTGTGTGTGTGTGTGTGTGTGTGTGTGTGTGTGTGTGTGTGAAAAGTTTTTAAGCAGTTCATGGAAAACTAGTGTAAAAGATTAAGTTATCGGGTGCGTTTACTGTGGTACCTAGATTGTATTGGAATTTTACTGCCAAAACTGGCTATGTATGAACCGAGTTTTTTTTCGCAATTTTCGTATGTGAACATATAAATCTTTGAATTGATGTCATTCTTGCGCAATCTGAAACACAGGAACAACAAAATAATGCACGGAGAATTGGACGTTTGAAGTCGTATTGCACGAGAGGCGCAGTCTGTATTACAGACGCGGTCACATAACAGCAAATTAGTGTTAGGGTCCGTTTTATTAAATACCATTATCAATGTGTTTGTCCGGAAAAGTAAATACGAACTATGTATGTACACTAACGAATGTATTTTGTTGAATTGAAATACTTGCCAAATCGTCCGAGTATTTGTATTAGAATAAAAAGAAGTACAGTTACATGCTTGATACAGAAAAAGAAAACGGTAGTAGCGGATGCCAATTCTTGTATGCGAATGTTGAATACATTTTGTATTTGAGGGCAGAAACATAAGTTTATAATAAAATATTGAAATATCTTTTAAAACGCCCACGAATATGCACGTTCCAAAGAGGAAACATATTTAATCTTCGTATTCATTAACTTGCATTTTGATTGGAATCAAGTGAATGCTTTCGCATTTCACACAAAGTCTCTATGGCGTGTATGTTGTAATGTATAGTATTTATTATTTAACATTATGAGCATGACTGTGATTGTGTGAGCAATTTAGATAATGCGACATTTTTAAATTTGTTTTAACGGATGCAATTAAATGTCTTATGAAATTCCGCCTTTAACGCAAAGAACAAAAATTCAAAATCAAGTGTTCTCGCGGTGTAGGATGTTATAAAGGGAGACAATGTTTAACAAAGTGTGATTTGCATGTCTTTATTTATATTTTATTTTGCGATATTTTTTATTTACTTGAAATATTATATTGGATATTTGCACATTTTAGATTCGTAGTTTTGTATTTCATTGTGTTGTTTACACATTATTTATGTAACAAACTTCTTTGTATATACACTCTATTTTATAAAGTAATCTCTATAAATTAACAGCTTATTGTGATTTATTAAACCGCCATAGTAAGTCATTTGTGATGTTCAAATCTGCATACATCTCATTAAACTGTGTGGACACATTTTGATTAAAATATTACCGAATCACTGTAATAATACAATAGGGATACAATAGGGATAAAGAAAACCGAACAACCAAGATATATTTTAAATCTCGTCAATTATGATATGTTTAATAATTAAATACATCCATTCAACTGTACGTTATAAAATATCGATAATTTAAATTAATATTACCTTTCCACATTCTCGACATCCCGTAATATAGGAGTTGAATCCGATGCTTAGAGTGATATTTGTTTTACGGGAACTTTTTCTGAAAAACTAAGTCGGACGGGATATCTAAAAATAAAATAAATATACAAAATTTAAACATTTAACCCCAAAACATAAATATGAAGAATGACAATATTGTTTATATTTTAATTGCAAATAGCATATACATTATATAATTATAAGTTAAAAATTTATGAACTCACATTTTGAACAGCTAATATTACTGTTTTAGCAAAGCTAATGACATAGAGCTCTTTTGGAGCTCGTAGGAGACCGTGTTGTCCTTCAGCCGTTAGTGACTGCGGGCTTGCATCTGTCCGTTAACTTTATTCTTCGAACTACTTCTCCTGAAGCGCTGGAAAGATTTGAATGACCCTTCGGTAACCCTCTCTAAAGTTCATAAAAACTGTCAGGTCCATTGCATATGTACGTTATTTGATATAAAAATAGAGTTTGAAAATGAAAACTAAAAAAAAATCTCTAAAACCACACGTGTCGGTTCATTAATATTTGGTATGTAACATCGTCTTATGGCCCTTTACTTGGGTTGTATCATGCTCCTTTGGTCAAAAGTAGTCGAGCACCAGGGCTCACATGATATTAAAAAAGATTCATGTAGCACCTATCGCCTTTAACATATTATATGAAAATGTGTTCTTATGATATCTCGGATGAGTTCGAAAATGGTTCCGGTTTGAAAACGTGGCCGCTATGTAACGGGCAGTATTCCTTTAAATGGCTCTTGTAAAACATTGTTAACACTCTAGAAGTCATATTGATAGTTCAATCTTCATGAAACAGTCCGACCATTTGTTGCTATGATAGCCCGGCTAAAAGCGAAATGGTTACGATTCGTTGAAAAACACGATCACCAGGGACGGTGCAGTTTGAAGCAGACATTTCGTATAACGTCCCTTTGCGCTGAGTAAACATTTAAAGTGGGATAAAACACAACACAACAAACAAGACAGTATAAGTTTGAAAGTCAACATATTACCATCGACTTCAAGATTGACGTGGGCTTCCCCTCAAACATTAACGAAAGGATTTGCCTATTAAACGACACGCATGTCGAACAATCTTAAATTCAAGTAAGCCCTCACCTACGCGAACTAGGTCAAGGCCATGATAACTCAAACCTCCCATTTCGTTTGCTCTGCTCTTTTGAAACCCTTTATACTACTCTTCTTGTGTGGTTAGCGTATTGCGTTTTCAGTATTTCCCAGCGATAACATGAAAGGGAAACAATTACTAAAACAGAAAAAAACAACTAAAGGGTATGATCTTGGGTCACACAAATATATGATTATAATTCCGCATGTAATATAATGAATGTTGACACCTTCTAACACTATTCATGTGCCATTCTCGTTTATGGGTATGGGTGTGGTGACAAGAGGTCTTTCTCGTTTGCTTGTGCCGTCTTGCGGTGACACTAGTATATTATCAATTATAAATTTAATATGAAAATGTGTCATGAATATGACGTTTTTAATAGTGCTATGCTGTCTTTATTGATACTTTATTTAAAAAAATTCCGAAGCTACGACTAGAATAAACACAATCACAATACACCTGACATCATCGTTAATACACTGTCAAAAATGGCTGGAGTTTAAAGCCATCTACTTAAAATCAACTTCCGGATATGTCATTAGTACGTTTTGTTTCACGACCTATGAATTGTCGCTCGCTTCAGCAATGCGCTCTCATGGCACCTCGGTTGCTAAAACGGAAAATAATCAGATTCCCATGATTGTTAATTTGCAAAAGGTAGTGCGCTATCTATTGAATTTTACAAATATATTCTTTCCTTCTTAAATATTCAAAGTGTATGCATTATAATGGCTATGGTCAGGGGACATATAGGTGTTACTTTTTGGCGGTGTCGGCGGCTGCGTCCGCGGCGTCACACTTTTTGAAAAGGATCTTAACTTCTGTGTCCCTTCAGATATTGCTTTCATATTTGGTATGTATGTGTATCTGGACAACACCTTTCCATGCGCATGCAATTTTTTATCCCTGTGACCTTGACCTTGACCTTGAGGTCAGCGTTCAGCTTTCAAAATCTGCGACTCGATTTGAAAAAGGCTCATCCCTTCTGTGTCCCTTCAAATATTGCTTTCATATTTGGTATGCATGTGTTTCTGGACAACACCTTTCCATGCGCATAAAATATTTTACCCCTGTGACATTGACCTTGAACTTGAGGTCAGCGTTCAGGTTTCCAAATATGTTACCGCGATTCGAAAAAGGCCCATACCTACTGTGTCCCTTCATATATTGCTTTCATATTTGGTACGCATGTGTATCTGGACAACACCTTTCCATGCGCATGCAATTTTTTAACTTGGGGTCCGCGTTCAGGTTTCGAAATCTGCAACCGCGATTTAAAAAAATCTCATAACGTCTGTGTCACTTCAGATATTGCTTTCATATTTGATGCGCATATGTATCTGGACAAGACCTTTCCATGCGCATAAAAGTTTTGACCTTGTGACCCTGACCTTGAACTTAGGGTCCGCGTTTAGATTGTGAAATCTGCGACCGCGACCCAAAAAAGGTTCATCACTACTATGTATTGAGCTTTACTTTAAACATTTTTAATAATAATAATAATAAACGATTTGATATTTGTGAAATTTTACAGTTATAAAGATGATGGTGAACTAGAAACGTACTACAGCCACCACAAACCTGTGTGGATAGCAGTTTATAACTAAGGGAAATCACAAATTATATCACAAAGAAGGGCATACGAGACCTAGTGGACTCTCCCATCCTTTTAAATTGGATCAATTTATTTCCAAAGTTGGGGATGTCATGTATATTTATTTCTTTATTTAGAATATTTTTTAGAGAAATTCATTTAAGCCAACACAGCGCAGACCATAATGAGACGGCATCTGGGTCTACGCTATTTGCCAAGTCCTTTTTTTGTAGACGCTAGGCATAACTGGGTGAAAGAATATCATTGATCAATATGAGCAATTGTTCAGTACAGTTTATGCTAATATAAATATCACAGAAAGATATATTTCGTAATAATTACTACGCAAATATATGAATAGCTACAATTGATACAAAGTACGTTGTTTATACGATAATGAAACAAACCATATTAATTGTCAACGAATTGTTGTTATCCTTGTCACATTATTCAGTCAATTGATGTCATGATTGCTACTCCTCCATTGCTCCGTTTCGTCATAGGATTTGAGTTGATATGTAAAATATGTTATTGACACTCGTATCTGTAAATGTTTTTTGAATAACATATTACTTTCATTTTGCTTAATGCATCAAACAGTAATTTAAGTAAGACAAAAGCTTGAGCTATGAAATGGTGCTTACCATGAACTAATTAATGCAAATTCCATCATTGTTAATGGGGTAGAGGACGAAAGTATGCGTCTCCAACAGATCTTGTACATACATGGCCTGTCGTCTACTAAGCAGCAAGTTGATTTAAGGGTCACCAATTTTTTTTTTCGTAGATAAAAAAAAACAGAGTCGGGTTCAAAGATCTTTATCGGTAAATAGCATTCAGTCATACAAAAGCTATAGCCTAGTAAGGTTACTTAAAAAGCGCCAGCTCACTCATTCTGAAATGATATACAACACGAGAAGCACTGCGTGGCTGCATTCCGCGGGAAAATACCGTGTAGTAAGATGTGCTTTTATAAGAAATAAATTCCTGTTTTAAAATTCGCATTCCTATGCAGACAAGCGTATTGTCACATACCTGTAGGTTTTAAGCTAGGGACCCGAATTCACCAATTTGTTTTGTTACAAAAATGAAGAATGAAAAATGAAGAAAATATTATTTAATTAGTTATACTTGCAGAGTACAGTACATGTACAATTAGGCGCGGAATGTAATTATAACGACTATAACTACACAATGTTTCATTATAACAACTTATTTATGAAATACTAAAAAACTATAACCCGCAATTATATAACCCTACACGAATTGTCATCGGTTGTTAGTCTATTCTTCATTCAAATCTTAAAATGGGTAAGTGAATACGTGCTTAGATTACATTATTATCCGATTATCGTAGGAATTAGTGTGTTGAAAGGCTGCGGGTAAGTCACGTTTATTTTGGCTCTCGTTTATCTCTGTTTTCCTAGCAGTTACATACATAAAGAGTTACTAAAAATATAACCATTAAATAAGGCACTTTTTCTTCTAACATTTTGACAAACTTTGACAGAACATTATTTGACGTGACTTATTTTTATGAATTTAAGCTTTTTTGTAAAACAGATTCTTAATAAAAGCAATTACTGTGCAGATTACTCGTGTTTACCTGTGTATAAAACTTCACACCTCATCGACGACTTGTTTATACAGTCTATTGTGTTACTCTGCAAATCAACCCGGGGTTTCGCTGAGCGACTAACGGTTCATGCTTTCTATGTTGTACACTCGCGCATAACCCAAGTCATTCAAAGTCCCCAAAAGCCATAGCTACCGATTGCGTAAAAGAGAGAGCTAAAGTACACGCGACTGTCTTATTTAAGTAGATTTAGCAAGATAGATATTTATTTACCTTTTACTGAAACCCAAATATTTGTTAACATTTAGTGCTCACATTGTTTAGTTAGGTTGTGTGTTGTTTGGTGTATAGTATTTTACAGCAATCATAGCAATGGCCTCAAAAGATCCAGCAAAGCGAGGAACCAAGCGCACCAAGTATCGACAACCCGGCTCTGAATACTCTGTCGATGGAGATCTGTCTTATCTCGACCTTGACACCGGAAATATTATCGCATCAGCGCGTGAAAATGATGTCGTAACGTTGACCCTCACAGAGTTTGATAAGCTGGTGAGTAAAATTGATAAGATGCAAGAACAATTTGAGAAGATCGACAAATAAGAAAAGTGTCTTAATAAGTTAGATAAACTTGATAAATTGGACGCTATCGAGAAAAGTATCGGTGAGTTGAACGTTAAAGTTTACGATATGGACCAGAGACTTCGCATCGCCGAGACAACCAACCGAGAATTTCAGCGCTCCACTGAGTTTTTAAGTTCTGGGTTTGACAGTATCAGTGTGCAACAACTAAAACAACAAAAGCATATTGAAGAACAGGCTAAAAAAATTGATAAGGTGTGCGATGAAAACAAATCATTGAAACAATCATTTGACGACATAAAAGATCTGCATGATGAGCTTAGGACCCAACTCATTGACAGTAAGTGCAGGGAAATGCGAGACAACTTAGTGTTCACGAACATTGAAGAAGTAATACAAACAAGCAGAACAGGTGCACATTACACAATCAAGACCTTCTCCGCGCCCTATAGTGGCAAAATTTTCCTTTTTCAAAGATAGAGAAGACGTTCGTCGGTTCGGATACCTTTTAAGAGGGACACGGTATAGAATAAACGAACAATTCTCTGAAGAAATCGAAAAGAAGCGCCGTGAACTATACCCGCTAATGTTCCATTACCGTGCGCAGAATAAACGAACCGTCCTAGTGCACGACAGGCTGTTCGTCGACGGTAGGGAAGTGAGAGCCGGGGAGATCGATGTGTCTCAAGAACAGCGGTTATCTCGTGAACCCCATACCGGAAGGACAGGTGGGGAGCGCGAAAGCGCACAGCAACCGCAACGGCGATGGGCGCCTAACAGACCCCAAATAGGACATAAGCCGTCATCGCAACCCGGAAATGTGCCTGAATCCACTCAACTTTAGAGGAGCCGCGGTGGCCTTAAGTATTTTTGCCTGAACGTTTGTGGTTTGAAGTCAAAACTTAATATTCCGGAGTTCGTAAACTTAATTATTTTTTCATGTTTTGAAACACATTGCGATGACCTAGACATTGTAAAAATTGAAAATTATAAGTGTCTTCTTAAAAATCGTTCCCAAAAGCAATATAAAAAATCTGGCGGTATTGCAACTTTTATAAAGAAAGACATTTCAAATTGTGTATCTATAATCACTAACGATTGTGAATATGTGCAGTGGTTGAAAATATCTAAGACCATTATAAATACCGATGAAGACATTATATTTGGGGCTGTTTATATACCACCCAAAAGTTCAAAATACTTTAACCAAATTATACTTGATCTTTTCTATGCTGAAAAAAAAGAGTTTAACTCAAATAATAAGTATGTTATTTTACTTGGGGATTTTAATGCCAGAACGTCTAATATCTCAGATATTGCGGAAGTAGCTCAAAGTTTATATGATTACCTAAATATAGACACTTCTGCTATTTTTGATACTAATGTGCACGATGTATTAAAAACAATGATATGTTATATAAGCGTTGCTCGAAAGACAGTCATGTAAACCGATTTGGTAGACTGTTAACTGATTTTTGCCGTTCTAACGATTTTGTCATTCTAAATGGTAGATCATTCTCGGATAAAACTGGAAATTTCACATGTAAGGATACGTCCGTTGTTGACTATGTTTTATCATCATACGAGTCTATTAAAAAAAATTAGTGTAAGCGAGTATTGCTCTTTAATATCAGATGTCCACTGTTGTTTAAAATTTCACTTGCATGTAAAATTGTGTAACCCTGACCAAAACGTTGACATGAAAGAGAGAATAAGAAAATGGGACAATAGTAAGGAGCAATCTTTTATAAGTAACATTGATTTATCTCTAATTGAAGACGCTTTACAGCGACTTAATGTTGATTATTCGGAAATTAGTCAGGTGTATATAAATGAGATCGTTAGCTCTATTGAAAATGCATTAGTTAACTCTGCCCGCATGACTCTTGGAACATCTAAAACAACCCAATCAAATAATAAACATCATAACACGCAACCTGCTATTTGGTTTACTAATGAGTTTAAAACTGCAAGAATTAATTATCATAGGTGCAAACGTAAATACAGTTTTGTAAAAAACACCGAGGCTAAAACTGAGTTAATCCAGGTATCGAAAAAATATAAACATATTATAAGAAAATCTGTTGTAACACATAAAAGACACATCAAAACATAAAATTAAAAACATGCGGAGTAAATCCCCGAAAGATTATTGGAACTTTATTAACAGTTTAGATACAAGAAGTGTTCATGAAGATGTGAACACTGATACCTTTTTCGAAATTTTTAAAAATCTGAATATTAGTAATGTAAATTCAAACGTACATGTTGATACCGATTTTTCAAATGTACATGTAAATCATAGCCTTAATACCGAAATTACTATACATGAAATTTAAAAATGCTTACACAAATTGAAACCAGGAAAGGCTAGTGGTCTAGATCATGTTACAAATGAATACATTAAAGCATCACGCAGCATTGTAATGCCTTTGCATAAAAAAATGTTTAATACAGTACTAAATACTGGATTCATACCAGAATCATGGCTTGTCGGCTCAATTGTGCCAATTTTTAAAACCAAAGGAGCAAAAGATGATCCACAAAATTATAGGCCTATAACAATATTGAGCTGTGTTGGCAAACTATTTACGGCGGTTTTAAAACTAATAATTTGTTAAACCCTAACCAAGCTGGCCTTCGAAAATATCATTCCACTGTTGACCATATTTTTGTTCTTCACACCCTAGCTGAAATTTGTAGACGCAGAAATAAGAAGTTATTCTGTTGTTTTATTGATTTCCAAAAAGCTCTTGACTCTGTATGGAGAGTGGGTCTCTGGGGCAAGCTAATGCGATATAATATTGATGGAAACTTTCTAAGAATCATACAGAATATGTATAGTGGCATAAAATCATGTATTTTTGTTAACAAAGAGTATTCAAATTTCTTCCCCTGCGGAAGAGGCTTGCGCCAGGGCGAAAACCTCTCACCGATCCTTTTTTCTCTCTTTCTTAATGACTTAGAACATTATTTGGTAGAGCATAATAATGTAAGTGTTAATATTTCAGATGAACACCTAGATATGTATTTAAAACTAATAGTTATACTGTACGCAGATGATACTGTTGTATTTTCAAATTCAGAGGAAGACCTCATATCTGTATTACATACGTTTAAAGATTATTGTACATTGTGGAAATTAGACATAAATTTTGATAAAACTAAGGTCATGGTATTTGGTGATCGTTCCCATAGAAATCGAAATATTATAGTAAACAATCACCAGATCAAAGTTGTAGATACATTTAAATACCTTGGTGTTGTTTTTTTCAAAAAAAAACAGAACTTTCGCAACAGCTAAAAAGCATATTGTTTAACAAGCTAGAAAAGGATTATTTAGCCTATATAAAAAAATTAGACATTTGGACTTGTCTATTAAATGTCAACTAAAACTCTTTGATTTTACAATATTGCCAATTGAACATACGGATGTGAAGTTTGGGGCTATTCAAATGTTAATGTTTTAGAAAAAGTTCATACTGATTTTCTGAAACACGTACTACAGGTCAAACGTAGTACACCACATATTATGCTTTATGGTGACCTTGGTCGATATCCAATATATATAGCTATGAAGAAGAAAATTATTGGTTTTTGGTGCAGCCTAATATCTAATAATGTTAAACTATCATCTATGATGTATAAATTTATGTATCTTGACTATTTCCAAAACGGGAGAGAATATAACTGGTTACGCCACGTAAAATATATCCTTGATGAATGTGTTTTAAGTCATGTGTGGCTAAACCAGGATTATCTATACTCTAGAGAATCACTTTTACTAAAGATAGAAACTAGTCTTAAGGACCAGTATGTACAAAATTGGCACAGCAGTATCTTTGAATCAAACAAATGTCTAAACTATCGCATATACAAAACCGAACATAAATACGAGTATTACCTTGATGTCCTACCTCCACGCCTTTTAAAAACCATTGTTAATTTTAGAATGTGTAACAACCAACTTCCAAATGAAAAACTTAGATGGTCAAACATAGAACGTTGTAATAGACTATGCACTTTATGTAACGCTCGCGAAGTTGGTGACGAATATCATTACCTTTTTAAATGTACTGTATTCAACGAATCACGAAAAAAAAACTTATACCTCGAAAATATATTAGAAACAGTAATTGCCTAAGTTTTTACGCCTTAATGAACGTAAAGAACAATCACATACTATTGAATCTAACCATGTTCTTAAATGAAGTTTTGAACAGAATGCATTAGCCAACCGGCACACAACATGTTATTGTCTTTGTTTTGTTGACATCTTGTTTGCATAATTATCGCATTACATACTTTCTAATATGTTCATAAGCTTGTTTACTGTTGATGTTTGTGTATATTTTACATATAAACACACAGCGTAATAATAGTGTATACCCGCAGTCTGTCCTGTATCTTAAATTATTTGAACATGTATTTGTATTATTGTACCTCATATCGCATTTGTAAATGTGCTGAGTGTAATAATAAACTGGTATTATGTATATTCAATTTTAAAGAGTACAAGACATGAGTTGTCTTGGGTCGAGATGATACCTTTTATTTAAATTTAATGCAACACAAACGTGCGCCGTTATACACACACTGAAGCTGATACTGTAAGTATAGGCAATTGAACAAGAACCGTGAGCTACCCATATTGGTCCAGGCTATATGGATCGCCATAACTAACGTAGTATAATAGTGGTTTTCTTGTTATTATTGATATATGGATTATATAACCAAATCGACAGTACCCTTATTAACGATAGTTGAGTTAGAAAAATAATTGCAAATATAAAGGAACACAAATGAAAATATTTGAAGATAAATTTTGGTAACCGTCTGCCATTATTTTGTTAAAGGCAATTGACAAAGCGCCTTTATATGTACATCACAACATTTCACATAAAACACTGGTCCACGCCTTAAATCTGTCAATAAATTTGTTGGGGCTTAAACCGGTTTTAAGCCTCATCTTTTAATATGAACCTCGCATGTAACTCAGAAATAATCGCTTTAAATTTACGTATACTTAACTTAAACATAAATACCATTTCACTGCAATTAAACAGCACTCAAAGAGAAAATCACTTTTTAAGAACAAGTAGTAGTGTAAGTGGACAATCACCAAAGTAACATAACTGTTCTCAAGTTTTATGTATTGAAGTAAATACACTTATGTGTTATATCCTTTCACAGCAACATTCGGAACCCATTATTTTATAATTCTTTTTTTTTTAATGTTGATGGTGCAGCTCAGAAAGAAGCCGAATTACAATCATTAAAATCCGTTGTGTGTTCCACAATCTTTTAGCAATAGGCATGTAGTGCGTTTCATATTTTGTGTATATATAATACCTATACGAGGGTTATTTTTTCAAACTGTGTATTTTTGTCAATATTCGTTGTTGAAAAGTCAAACCATACACAATAGGTGTACATTCAACAATCTGGAACCCCTGTGGTAAGCTCGGGGGTGGGGGCAAATTTATGATACTGCTGCCTGTGGTTCGAACAAGGACGTTAAACATGTTCATATATAACAAGGGAAGTTACTGAGCCTTGACTATTGGTTCCTAGATTCTCCAACGTTATCGTGCCTAACCGGTTTTCAGAAAATGCCCTAACTCCATTAGATCTATATTTAGAAATAACATGCGCACAAACATCCGATCCCTCTTTACACAAAAAGTACATGTATCACGAAACTGGTATGTGACGATTCCTAAATCATCGATATCATATTGCGAACGCAAGACACGCTTGCAACAACCATGCATACTTTTTGTGTGTTATTCGTGTGTTTATTGGTGATTTGGGGTAAGTGCATTTATTTTAAATATATTAGTGCATGTTTTACAATCTGAAATAGGCCTGCCATTAATTTGAGATATAAAATGCGAAGACGTTACCGTTGGTATGTTATAAATACAGTGTCGAAGTCGATTATGCTGTACTAGAGTAGATATCCGCAAATAAGGTATTTTAAGTTAAATAAGCTGCGTTTCATATTTTTATTGCATGTAGTCTATACACTCACTTCATAATGTTTATTCATTTTTGTATACTCTGGTGCCACGTTAATGATTAATAACTCGGGAAACAGCAATTGATTGAAGGTAAGCTAACATTCGTTACAGTTTAACTGTTTATTTGCAATAAGAAAAAGACACGAATAGCATGTGTGGTTTTGGCGTGGTTATGTTAATATTTAGTACAAGCATAATTTTTAAGTACTTGCTGTGCTTGTCAGTTTGTATATGCTTATGTGTACTTGTCAGTTTTTTATGTGCTTATATGTACTTGCTGTGCTTGTCAGTTTTATATGGGCTTATACGTACTTGCTGTGCTTGTCAGTTTTATATGTGCTTATATGTACTTGCTGTGCTTGTCAGTTTGTATATGCTTATGTGTACTTGCCAGTTTTTATGTGCTTATGTGTACTTGCTGTGCTTGTCAGTTTTATATTTGCTTATGTGTACTTGCAACCTTTTATTTGTGAGGAAGCTGCTGACCAGTTCAATTCGAATCTGTTTCAATTTGATACCTCGTGTTTACCCACTTTCTTAGCTCATTTTGTGTTTGGTTTCTTCTTATTCTTTAAACTCACAATTCTTTACGGCATTTTTTTTATTTTTTATTTTTTAGATCAACTTATAGATCAAGATCAGCGGCCTCCTGCACAATATTTCTTTAAATAGTATGAAAACTATTAGAATGTAATACTGTGATTTCATTAACTTATTAGCATGCATATCATATCTTTTAACTTAATTTTGCTATATTTTATTTTCATATTGTAGCTGTTTTATACTTGTTACATTTATACACATGTTTATATAGTCGGTTCAAAAGCCTTAATGGCTTATGTTGTCTATTTATGTATTGCCGACTCAAAATAAATCTTATCTTATCTTATCTTAAGTTCAGATAATTAAGCCATGACAAAAAAAATCCAAAGACACTTTTATAAAAAGAGAAAAACAACAACACTATATTTAACAAAAAAAATAATAAAACATGTTTTTCTTGATTATGTACTATACGTGTTGATGAAATCAATATAAATCAATGTGCACTTAGTACAGAGTACCTATAGATATTTGACTTGCTTTGATTTTTCAGTAAAATTCATGTCCACGAAGCTAATTGTGTTTGTCAATAAGAACTACACTTGGAAACTTGTCTAACGCAAAACTTTTCAAACTTGAATATCTCAGTAAAGAGGTAAGATTTTGGTTAATAATTTTAATGTGAGCATTGACTACATTCTGAGCAAGCTCACGATAAAATCATTCATTCGTGACGATTGGACGCTTAAGCATGTGGGGTATATAGAGAATAATAGGTTGGTGACGTGGATGAAGAATGGTTATCTGGCAAGTCGGAGGAAGTTTTCGGCGAACCCGATAAGATCCTCCGACGAGCCAGATAACCATTCTCCATCTATGTCACCAACCTATTATTCTATTTATCCTTTCACATTTACAATATTCGTTGACATGTTTCTAAAATATATAATTTTCCAGTATTTTGTGTTTAAATATTTAATATGGGAAAAAACACGCCGCAGCAAAAACATTGTGACGTCAAGTCATGCAAAACGCTTAGGCTAGCTTCCGTCTTGTTAAACAACACAGAAATCGAGTCAATCGTTATTAATTCAATACACAAAGCCGAAATTATGCTGTTAAAATAATACTTTTTAAACAAACAGTACTTTACACTTATGTTGTATTTTTTTATATTGAAAACATGTATATTTTAAAAATAGAAAATAGTACAGGCGTGCGCATGCGTGTCCAGCAACTGACGGATATTTGAGGTCACGTGGTCATCTAGCCTAATATCTTTTGGGATATTAGGTTACCTGGTTATCGGGCTGATTTAAAGGCATGTGACAGGATAAGTATAGTTTCGTGTTTTTGCACGAGAACATAATGAAACGCAATATTAGTCTTAATTTATTTCAATATCATGATGGGTTCTTACACCACATGCCTGCACATGCGTTTGCGTCAAAGATCTTGAAATATACAAAAGTAAATATCCGTCTTTGCCTTAAACCACAGGGGCCAGTAAAAAAAGTAAAGATAAAAGTATATTTTTCTTACATATACTTTTTTTTACTGGCTCCTGTGCCTTAAACTGTATTGTTTCTTTACAAATACTCCTGATTCACGTATCATTTTAAAGATAATATAAAAATGTACAAGGCTGCGAAAACGTTTTGATTAGTATTTATAAAGAAATTCACAATGGGGACATGGTCCCCCTTGAAGAGAATGCGTTTGCGCCTCTATCGCTGATGTGTCATTGATATGTTTATTGTCTTGCTTACATTATTTATCCGTAATAAGTGAAGGTAAAATCAATATAATTATGAATTTCCTGTTTTACATTTTAATCTAAAATTTACTCATTTGGAAAATTAAATAAAGCAATAGATCCGTTTAGAAAATATAGAGAACATCACCGGAACAGTTTAATATGAAATCATCATTTCTATTTCAGCCTTTAGATTTTTATATTAATTTTAAAATGATACTTAATTAAGAAACATAAATAAAATAAGGGTTTAAGGCAAAGGCAGATATAAACTTAACAATACAAAAGTTCTGCATGGCCTGATTTTTTTTTTTAAGTTTTAAAGTTTCTCTACTGAATATCTTCTGACATGCTTCAGTAAAAATCTCTTGATTCATTTCCGGCTATTGCTTTTTATGTTACCTCTCAATTTATATTGAACTATACAACGTTAATTTATAAATGTACTTATCAATAAGAAAATCTGCATCAGCCTGAAGTCTTACAAAGATTCGCGAATGAATATCTCCGAGACTATGTACGTGTTTTGTTATACGTGTAAATTTTTCGATAACCTTTAAAATGATACGTCAATTGGAAGAATTTATAAAGAAACAATCCCGTTTTACGGAAAGGCAGACATGTACTTTTAAAAAGTCTAACTCGGCTTGAAATCTTTCAAAGTTTCGCCTAAGAACTTCTCCGGAGCTAGTTCAGTTAAAATCACCAACTTCATTTGAGGCTATAGATTGTTTACCTTTAAAAAGATATTTAAATACGAAATATTAATTACGAAATAGTTAAATCTAGGCAAAAGCAGGAGTGTATTATTAAATAAATCTGCATCGGCCTGAAATGTTACAAAGTTTCGCTAATGAATATCACCGGGATATTTTAAGTTATATACTTTTAAATAGCCTCACTCGGCCTGAAATGTTACAAAGTTTCGCTAATGAATATCATCGGGATATTTTAAGTTATATACTTTTAAATAGTCTCACTCGGCCTGGAATGTAACAAAGTATCGTTATTTAATATCTCCGAAAGTATTTAAGTTAAATGCATAAAGTTAAAGACTATAGATTTTGATATCGCATTTATACTTATACTTTATTCATTATTTCAAAAAAGAAATAATTACGTTTGAGGCAAAGGCGTATTGAAAGGTGTACTTGTAAACAACGCTAACTCGGCCTTACATATAATTATTACGTGTTATTGCTTAAAGGGACTGTCCAACAGATTAAAGCGTCGTTCGACGCGAATCGATATTTTGGAAAACTACGAGGATTGCTTTATTAAAAGCATGTAAAGCAGTTAATGACAAGCTTTAATACATGCCAAAATATGTTGGACAGCCCCTTTTTATTGATTCTCTGACACATTTTTTCAAATATTTTATTTATTATTTTAAAATCACTTTTAATGTATCAACGCTATTATAAATATCAAAACTTTGTGGTATATTTCACAGTTCTATTGTGCAAAGTCATGAGAATTAATATATGTTTTTATTGGTATCAAGTGGGTGGACAAGCTGTCGTAGCGCATGATAACGCCAGATAACAGAGGGTCGAGAGATAAAACGAGCTCTCCCGCCGTCTCACATCGATTTTTTCAAACTTTGTTTATTGATAGATCTTTGTTCTGTATGGCAACCATTCAGTTTTGTGGCATTTTGTTAACAGTGTTATCAAAATTTTGTTACCGGTATCGCTTTACAGCTATTTTATTTGTGTTGCTTTAAAGTTAAACAATGACGACAGCTTTATCACATCATGTACTCTTACACGACAGTCGTCAGCACATAACCTAAATTCAACTTTGTATTTGTAAAAACTTAAGTTTTAATAAAGAATATCAGATATTTTCAAGAAAAAAATAGATTGTTTGAATATGAATTTTGGATTAGAATATTTGGTCGGTTTTCGAATATTCGGTCCCATTACTAGAAAAATGACACAAAAGTCAAAATAAATATGATGGCGTGAGCTCACATTTTCGTAAAAAATGAAAATGAGAAAGAAAACAATGTTAATATCTTAAGTATAAGCCAAACCGGAAATATGACAGTAAAATTGAAGACAATATGAATCAAAAGAAAATAAAAGATCAACTGTTCGTGCAAAATTCATTTGTTTCTTGATGCGATCTATCGAGTTAGCTTTCTACTACTTATTATTTAACTTCTTCTATTGCGATTTCTGCAACAACAACAACTACTACTACTCTGCTACGAGTACGCCTGCTGCTACTACGACTACAACTATGATTACCGCTTCTTCTACAGTCCGCACCGGCTAATCTGGGACGACACTCTTCGCCTAGAGTGGATTTTCGTTTAGAAAAGACCACAAAAGCGGAAAGTGTCATCCGAAAATTGGAACGATACTTAACGTACATGCATTAGCCCATTTATGCCTAGCGCCTAAAAAAGGCATTGGCAATCAGCGTAGACTCAGATGAGACGAAGGATTGGAGAGTCCACTAGGCATAAATAGGTTAAACGCTGTTATCTCAGAGACTTACTCATATATGACGAAGGTGAGTATCGAATACTCGCCGACAGGTGCGCACAAACAGGCAGTCGAGAAGACGCAGGGACCTGACAATAAACTCTGACATATACACAGACTACTCGCGATTGGCATTCCCGATGTATATACATTGTAGTTACGGTTTACGCCTTGTGAAGTTATACACAATAACAGTTTTATTTAGAACAGCTCTCAGCCGAAAATAATTTTCATATACTTTTACAATGTGTTCGTTTGTTAGTTTCAGTTGACGATTGCCATGGTAACAAGTGGTCACTCGATGAGTCAGACCTGGTCCCCTTCCAGGATCGGGACCAAGACAAAAACTGGATAGAGGATCACGTGTAAGGAACGCAAACTTTTTGCATAATCATGCGTATTTTTATAAGCTCCAAGTTTGATCCGGCTAGGGCAATTAGTAGAGCACTGGACTGTTGGTGCGGGTTTCATGTGTTCTATCCGGTTTATGTAAGTTCGAGCCCCTAACGGACCAATTAACTTGGTTTGGGATTAATTATGGAATAATTTCGTCGGCAATAGGACATAATCTCATTTCCTTCATTAATAAACTTTTCTTCGTATATTTTGTTTACGCATACTTTTTTTTCTTACAGTCACATGTCCAAACATTTGATAATCAAAAATAATCAAGATTGTAACAAATTCATACCTGCTTCAGACCAAGAAATATACATTTTAACACATTTCAGCTGGGTGCCGATTGTTAGCGGCCTTGTCCTGGTCGGTATAATCGTACTTTGCTGCTTGTGTTGCTGCGGTTGCTGCGCCTGCTGTAGGAGAGACCGTACCGTGGTGATGCAGTCAGCACGTGAGTTAAACAGCGAAATATACATCTCCAAAAATGTTAATCCGAGTAAAAGTAGGGAATATTACATAGTTGTGTCGATTTAATACCCCTTATAGCGTCATAGCCATACTGATGCGCGTCGAGGTTGTTGTCGGCTCACATTAAGTGATTAAAAAGTAATGAGTTCATAAAATACCACCTACTTTATTATCAGAAAAATATTAGTGTATTGTCGTTTAATCGCATCATTAGAGGAAAGCTGGGATACAATTCAAATTTACTCCTTTTTTTGAAACACGACCTAAATCACTTGATGAATTTGTGTTCAGTGTAAAATTAACTAAATTTGGTGAGAGTTTTGGATGTCGTGTCAACAGACCCTTTAGACTGCCTCAGCTTAAGGCCGCCTCTGGCTACTCAACTGTCTTACGATTAAAAAAACGAATCAAAATATTCATGAAAAAAAAACTATTTTAATTTTGTATTTTTACATTTGCAAAAAGAATTCTATACATGAACATCCGATTATGAAACCAATAATATATCTTAGTATATAATAAACAATTTAAGTATTATACCAGTACTCTTATCTGTATTCAACTGAGGCGACTTCAAAATGATACACCTTGTACTAAATATTCCTGAAGAAACTTACACACACTTGATGTACGTTGCTTGACTTTATTAGACTGTTCGCAGAATGCATCAGCCTTAGTATGATGGTATATTGAATTTGAATGGCGGGATCTCCTTTTTAATGCGCGGGTTATAAACCACTAAATGTCGGTTACATACTCACCACCAGAGTTTACTGTATAAAGTGTTAACACTTAATCATAATGAGCAATGTTCCTGTGGGTCGTGACATTGCAGTTGTTGTATTTGATTCAAGCAAATTATTCCATTTCATTGAGTTTATTGTTTTCGATGTATTTTAAAGGAGTTCGGAATTTATCCTTTTCTCTTCAAATATGCTCCAAACCAAAGCAGAGTGAATCAATGCTTTCCTAAATACTCGAAACGTTTTATTACAGAGTCCAGCGTGGTTATACAGAGCACGAACGTCATGCACGCTGGGTATAACCAGTAATCCGGATGATGCATTGGGAACTACTACACTGCACTACCAAAACACGCAACCTGTATCTGACGTTATACGTTTTTAAACATATATTGTTATGCCCCTTCGAAGAAGAGGGGGTATATTGTTTTGCTGGATGTCGGTCGGTCTATCGTTCGGTCTGTCAGTTTGTCGGTAGACCCAGTTCGTTTCCGATCAACAACTTGTGAACGGATTGACCGATTGGCTTGATACTTCACATGTACATTGGCCTTGGACAGTAGATGATCCCTATAGAAATTGGGGTCACTAGGTCAAAGGTCAAGGTCACTATCACAATAAGTGTAAAAATCGTTTCCGATCAAAAACTCGTCAACGAATTTACCGATTGGCTTGATACATCACTTGTACATTGGCCTTGGACAGTAGATGACCCCTATTGAAATTGGGTCAATAGGTTTGGGGGGCATATGTCTCCGACCGCGGAACTCTTGTTCTATTTTTTTAACTGAAAAAAAAATCGTATAATAAAAGTATTCTTTGTTGAACGTCTTATATGGATAGTTGTGTACATATAATGTATTTGTAATATCCGTTGAAAATATTGGACATGTACACTTTTTTATTGTTTCATAGCTGTTCGTTGGTAATATAAAACAAAGATCACTCAATAAAATGAACCTTGCTCTCGGGAAAGGGGCTTAATGCATGTGAGAAAAGTGTTGTCCCAGAGCCTGTTCTACCCATCTTTTCTCCACCAAACTGGAGTTTCGCTAAGAGGAGACTTTCTTTAAACGTAAATACCATAACAGCGGAAAGTGTCGTCGCCGATAAGCCTGAACGGACTGCACAGTATAATCTAGGACGACACTTTACGCACATGCATTAAGCCCCTTTTCCCAAAGACTCAAGTAAGTTAGTAGATCTCTGTATAGTAATGATACAGGTTGCTTGAGGAATTATCTTTCTGTAAACTTTTGCTTGTGATGAGTTGAACGAAGCCCTTATCAAGATGACATCGATCTGAAATTGTTGTATTCTTTCTACAAGGACTTTGCGCTGTCCCTGATCAGGAGTTACCCCTTGTCCGCTATTAACCCATTTATGCCTAGTGGACTCTCCCTTCCCTCAAAATTGTATCAAATTATTTCCAAAATTAGGGATGTCTAGTATATTTATTTCTCTATTTAGAATACTTCTTACAGAAATTCCTTTAAGCAAACAGCGCAGACCCAGATGAGACGCCGCATCTACGAGCTTTAATGCACGTGTTTAGAATTCCATTATAAACATTCTAGCGTAACACTCTGTGGCTTCATGTATTATTTAGACGCGTCATTACATTATAATGACTTACCCGTAATGTGCTTGTGCTCCAGTGTATGTACATCCTTTTAGCTCATAGTTAGGATTGTGTAATAGTTGAAGGAAATTTGATGGTTATAGCTCTATTGAGCCTTGTTCTGAGAAAACTGGGCTTAATGCATGTGCGTAAAGTGTCATCCAAGATTAGCATGTGAAGTCCGCACAGGCTAAGCAGGGACGACACTCTCCGCATAAACTTGATTTTCGGTAAGGAGGGACTTCATTGAAACTAAAAATACCATAAAAGCGGAAAGTGTCGTCCCTGATTAGCCTGTGCGGACTGCACAGGCTTATCTGGGACGACACTTTACGCACATGCATTAAGCCCAGTTTTCTCAGAACGCGGCTCTATTGATTTCAATCTCAAACCAATGTATGGCATGGTGTATTGTTGATTATATATATACCGTTGAGCTGAGTTATTGTCTTAAAAATATGATCTGTACGGTTGCTCTGTTTAAATATTTTGTTTAAGCAATGTTTTATTTTGTTATTGTTAACATTATGCTATAAAACAATTTTGTTTACGATTTTTGGTTAATATTTATGCCAACAATGCAATATTTTTAACAAGATAACAACGCACCCTCTGTGATTTTCGGGATATGGAAAGCCTTTTTTTTCTTTTAATAACAATTGCAGGGTTTTATTAGTTTTTATAACATACGTTAGGAATTTAGCTACAGCAGAATGGCAGAGATAGAGGGGGTTTCCTTTATAATTTGGATTCCACACCCTTTTTAAAATATTCATCACCCTTTTTGGTCCCTTTTTTCTTTGTCAATGATCTGGTTAATACAGGAACACCCAACACGTTTATATTGGCGATTGACAATTTTATAGATTAACATGCAGAATTAATTGATATTTACATCAAATTGTAATAAAGAACAGACCTCGTTGAATTATGCTGAATGGATGTTTGAATATATTAACTGAAGTGGAATTAGCAAAATATACCACCCGACACATTTTTATGAAATAGGTCACCCTTTTCCCTTTTCAGCCCCTTCCACCATGTCATTGTTCAAGTCTGGCTAAATCCCCACATACGTATTTTAAAACTAGTGTGGTAAAATTCGTGTGTATGCAATGCTCCTTAATCTTGTTATGGCAGGGCACAGATTAAGTATCGGGCAGTAGTGCTTATCAACTTATCATCGTTGTCATCCTAACCGCATTTAAAAGAGACATTCGTACTGTTTGACGCTGTAGGATTTTACGACTTTTTTTAACACTAAGAAGTGGACTGTGTTTTTTGTTTTTTTAAGTATTTTATTTTGCGTAAAATAAATGTTACCAGTTTGTATTTTGAGTCAATTGTCAATAATGCAAAAACGAATACCATTTTATTTCGTTAGATACGTTAGATATATGCCTCTGGCTGGACGCTTATTTGTTGTGATTTTTAAAGAATCTACTGAAAGCTGTGTAAGCATTGCTTTTATTTAAACGTAGTAACAATATCTATCTTTCAATACTGCCGAACTCCCCTCGCGGGTATTACTGGCAGATATGGACACTGTCGAGTCCGTTTCCTGGGAAGAACCAGTACTTGGTGTCTACAGAGGAGTTTATGAAAACGCTCCCCGAGTAAGATCGAAACCCACGAACCCCCGATCGCTAGGCGGTCACATCATCTACACCACCGCGACATCTATATAAACTCTGATGTAATTTTATTTAGTAATTTCTATTTAGAAGCTTATACGCCACTAGCACTACATATGTTAATAAAGCGATGCATGGGGATACATGTTTCTTTAACATATCCGTTAAAGTTGAAGTACACTTTTTAAATTGACCTTAATATCAAATAGCATTTATGTATGGTTTTTGTTTTCTTATATTTGTTTCTTATGTTTTCATTTGTTTGTAAACAAACCATCAATAATAGAGCAGCGGCTTTATGTTTTATGTCTATATAAAACTTGTTCCGGTCGATAATGTAAATATGTAAGTGATTTGTTTCGTTTAAACAAAGAAATTAAAAACCGAATTTTTTATATCCTTTTAAATTATTTGAAATTGGATTTTTTTATGAGCTTTTATGGCATGTTACTTAGTGCAATCCGTTTTATTTTTGTAAGAAATGCACGTATCACTTCCTATATTCGAAGATGGTTGTTAAGAATTAAAGTCACGCTATTTTTTTAATGTAGAATTCCGATTAATTAAGATTCAGAAAAATTGCTTTATAAGCGATTTCAATTCGGGCTTTTGTTCGATAAATTCCATAACAGGTTATATATTAAAATTGTGTTATTTCAATACTTCTTACACAGATGAAACAGGCGTTTCCTCAGAAATATTTGGGAGATAGTGATACCCTGGTAATTTTAATCCATGCCATTCGAAACACTTTGTTTTATATTTGACTAAATGTTTGGACAACAGATCTCTACTATCAGTATATCACAAGGCAATGACTCTTGACTTCTCGACAACTACTTCAACTCCGGATATAGCGGTCATAAACCCGACCTCGCTTTGGACAATATGTTAGGCTCTTTGGTCAAACTGTCAAAACTGTCAATATAAATTTTACTTGAGCCTCAAAGAAGAGATATTAGAACCTCTTTTGACTAGAATACCAGCAGTCGTTTGCATTACCACAAGGCAATAAATTCAGTACCAAATATACACGTAAATATTTATTAATGTGTGATGTACGCTTTAAGGTCAAATTGTATTACAATAAGCATACACTATTTTATGTTTATGCCCCCCTTCGAAGAAGAGGGGGTATATTGCTTTGCACATGTCGGTCGGTCGGTCAGTCTGTCGGTCGGTCTGTCCACCAGGTGGTTTCCGGGTGATAACTCAAGAACGCTTGGGGCTAGGATCATGAAACTTCATGGGTCGATTGATCATGACTTGCAGATGACCCCTATTGATTTTGAGGCCACTAGGTCAAAGGTCAATGTCACGGTGACCCGAAATAGTAAAATGGTTTCCGGATGATAACTCAAGAACGCATACGCCTAGGATCATGAAACTTCATGGGTAGATTGATCATGACTCGCAGATGACCCCTATCGATTTTGAGGTCACTAGGTCAAATGTCAAGGTCACGGTGACCCGAAATAGTAAAATGGTTTCCGAATGATAACGCAAGAACGCATACGCCTAGGATCATGAAACTTCATGGGTAGATTGATCATGACTCGCAGATGACCCCTATCGATTTTGAGGTCACTAGGTCAAAGGTCAAGGTCACGGTGACCCGAAATAGTAAAATGGTTTTCGGATGATAACTCAAGAACGCATACGCCTAGGATCATGAAACTTCATAGGTAGATTGGTCATGACTCGCAGATGACCGCTATTGATTTTGAGGTCACAAGGTCAAAGGTCACGGTGACCCGAAATAGTAAAATGATTTTCGGATGATAACTCAAGAACGCATACGCCTAGGATCATGACACTTCATAGGTACATTGATCGTGACTCGCAGATGACCCCTATTGATTTTCAGGTCACTAGGTCAAAGGTCAAGGTCACAGTGACAAAAATCGTATTCACACAATGGCTGCCACTACAACGGACAGCCCATATGGTGGGCATGCATGTTTTTTACATAATCATACAATAAAGAACACAATATTTGTTTAACAAACAAACCAATAACCAGCTCATAAATTTAAATGAAAAGAACCATTGTGGATTACATGTGTAGCAGACGAAATAGTTTTTTGAAGAGTTGTGGAAAAAGGAATGCACGTATAATGTTACTATAAGGCTAGAAAATAAATATAATAATACCTTAAAATACTGGTTAAAGTACCGTAATAATTATAATAACTGGTAAATATAAATGTACAAAGTAACTCTCGAAATGCGTGTATAGGCAAGTAAAAGGCTGACTGAATGACGCTTTATGAAGCATACACAAACTTATTGTCGTCATCTGTGTTACCTAAAAGAGGGTTGCTTAACTGCGCACGCCATCTTGACGATTTTATAACCGTGAACGGAAGGTGTTTCAGTCACCAAACAGCATGGATATTGCATTGTGTTTACTTCGAGGTTAATGAGGTCCTTCGCTGCATTATGTGAGGACCCGGAGTGTTTCCTAACCACTCTTCCAATGTCACTTACTAGACTCACGAATATTGTGAATTAAAATAAAGTTTGAATTAAAGCTGCCATTTCAAGATATTTTCTTGTTAGTAAGCAATATTCATTTTTGTGTAGCCCTGTGCTGTGGGGGATAGCCGATGCACCCGAAGGAAACCCCACCTGTCTGGTATGGTGACTATCAATTGTGCCTTGTTCTGAGAAAACTGGGCCTAATGCATGTGCGTACAGTGTCGTCCAAGATTAGCCTGTGCAGTCCGCATAGGCTTATCAGGGACGACACTTTCCGCATAAACTTGATTTTCGGTAAGGAGGGACTTCCTTGAAACTAAAATTAACATAAAAGCGGAAAGTATCGTCCCTGATTAGCCTGTGCGGACTGCACAGGCTAATATTGGACGACACTGTACGCACATGCATTAGGCCCAGTTTTCTCAGAACAAGGCACAATTAAGCTCACATGCGTAGGGAGCAGGGATTGAACCTGATTCGCCGATGTCAGAGACGGGTGAAACAACAATTGCGCTAACCAAAATGCCGGAGATCATACATTTCAGGGTATACATGTATATACTCATCATAAAAAGAAACTCGTTCACTGCATACAAAACTGTCATGATTAGACATGTTCATACATACATGAATGTGTTTTTGTCAAATCGTTCTAAACAAAATACTAGTCAATTCATATAAAAGGCGTTGATAATAAACAAAAGAGGTCAGTCAAATATGTTACATTGTTTAAAATATCTTTATGTAAACTAAGCGAACGTTTCTTTTGCTTTGTGATTGAATACATTTTATAGAAAGGCTGATAACAAAAACCGAAAAATATTTTAATAATTTGATCTTAATTAACATCATCAAAGAGTTACATTGAGTAATCATTGTTAATATTGTATTTTACTTCTGGAAAACCAAATAATTGCAAAATAATGTAGGGATGTTGTGACTATTAAAATACGAGAGCGAGTAAGAAAAAAAAGAGCAAGCACCATAAAATGTAAGTATTTGAATCTTTAAATTGCTGATACGTGTGTGATCAAGAAATGATTTCACTAAATGAAACACGAAATGTTACCGGCAGACACGAAACTTTCGAAACGTCAACTTCGTGTGAAAATGAATTTTCAATTGATGATAGGATGTTTAATGTTTGCCAATAAAACATGTAAATATTTGTCTCACTTCAAACATCAGCATATTTGCGTTTCAAATATTCGCGTTGGAATAATATTGATTTTCTAAAAAAACGTCCGAGAATGCGTATCGTTCGAGTATTGGTAATCGCTGACATTTGTGGGCCGTCGGCGGTAAAGGACCCCGGATTAGGCATATCGATATCTAACGCCAGCGCTTCCGAACCACATGTGGATCTATCCCAGCTTCAACCGAAAAGTAAAACGCGTTTCCGTTTCGTTTTTATGCCACCGAAGGTGGGCATACAGTGATCGCATGTCCGTCCGTCTGTCAGTCTGTCTTTCCGTCACACTTTGCGTTTAGGTTTCGAAAAATGCTCAAAACTTCTATGTCGCTTCAGATGTAACCTTCATATTTGGTATGCATGTATATATGGACAAGGTCTTTCCATACGCACACAAATGTCCACCCTTTGATCTTTACACCTGATAGGGATAGTATTATGTACCGAATCTCTCTTCTACTCGAATTTCATTTTTGTTCATGGAAAGTCGGTGATTTTCATTATCCCTTAAGTGTTGGATTATAATTTCAGGTGGCTCGCTTAGATAATTGTTCGCGACGGCCCTGCGGAAACCATCCATGCCGCTGCCTTCGGTCACAGGTTCGAAGAAACCTTCTCTCGTACATAGTCTCCAGCGTTCTTAACCAAAAGAATCTCCGAACACTCTCGCTCAATAAGCGTAACAATATATAAATAAAGGTAACATACGTATTAAGATTGGCCAAGTTATAATTTATTTGCGCTTGTTTCTAAAAAATCTCTGGTATTTGATTTACGTATGCTTTGTTACAATCCGTTTTGCAATAAACCCTTTTTGGAATAAATTTATTGCAAAACGGGTTGGATTGTCATATTGCAATTTTAATTTTTTATAACAACTCGTTTTGCAATAAACCCGTTGTGCAATAATTGTATTGCAAAACTTGTTAGAGTGTCTTATTGCAATTTGTAATTTTTATAATAACCCGTTTTGGAATGAACCCGTTTTGCAATATACGCATCACACATGTACAAATTTATTCACATTGATTGGAAACTGTGAAAAATAAAGTCTAAAAAAACTTTCGTATAGATGGATTTTCTTTTTCAAAATAAGACATAGGTATAATTGTAGACAAAAAACGACATCGAAAGTGATCGATTTCATGCTAAATATGATAAAACATTACATAATGTGTATGGAAAGTGATTTCAACCAAGTTCGTACAGAAGGAAACAAAACCCAGAAATGCAATAATTGTATTGCAAAACGGATTGCGTTTTCTTATTGCAATTTGATATTTGCATAACAACCCGGCTGCAATAAATTCGTTTGCAATAATTTTTGCATCATTTTAACTTTAGTACTCAATTGTTTAAAATCACTTTTGAAACACATTCTGTGTTGTTTTATCGTATTAAATATTGATATTCACCACCTTCCATGCATTTTAATTATAAGTCAAAATTCACTTTAAAAAAAATAATATTATTTGAATACATCATTTGAAACTCCCTTTTAACTATTACAATCCGTTTGAATTAATTAATATAAGAGTGATGATTTTATTGCAAAACGGGTTGTTGTAAAATTTTCACAATGCAATAAGACACTCCAACCCGTTTTGCAATAAAATTATTGCCAATAAATGAGCGATGATTTTATTGCAAAACGGATTTATTGCAAAACGGGTAGTTATAAAAAAATCAAATTGCAATAAGACACTCCAACCCGTTTTGCAATAAATTTAGTGCAAAACGGGTTTATTGCAAAACGGGTTGTAAGAGAGGACACATACAGTTAACAACAAAATCGAACCCATTTCGAACTATGGGTCTCAGACCACGTGTAGGAAAAAAATCATGGGGTAAGGCCTGATTACGTGTTTTAAAAAACGTGAATAGATTCTGCACATCATCGACACGTTTGTTTGCATCCGTTTAATGCACATGCCATTTTATATGTTTAGGCTTTAATAAGATCCGGAAGGGATTACCTTTACAATGGCAATGGAAGGTTCCTTAAACGGGACCAATCGTGTACGTTTTCTCAAGTATGTATCACATACATTGAAGAAACAAAGAAATAGTGCCTTTATCATGCGTAAATTAAGAAAGAGTAGACAAACGAGGTGGTATACTTAATATAATGTTTTATTCATCTGTTGCGTGTGTTTGATTGTAAACCTTATTTCACGAAGGTGACATATACGACATATAATTGTCATTAAAAACATACTTTATTTGAATTTATTCTTCAAACGTATTAAAATATATTCACATTGAAAAAAACACAACATATAATAAAGTGTGGTTCATAATAGCAATAGTTTTAATAACAGCAACACAAACTAGAAATGGCGCGGCAGAGGCCGACGCGTATCCCCACGCCGAATGTTTGACCTAGGTGTGCCCCAGGGTTGGTAATGGGGCCATGCATAGTTGAGATTGACCGTATTGTCATAAGAGAGGTTCAGTATCAATTTGAAGTGAATCGGTGTAGAAATGAAGAAATTATAGTAAAAGGCAATTTTGGGTGGGTGTGGTCTATGTGGGCGGGGCGCCCCAGGGTTGGTAATGGGGCCATGCATAGTTGAGATTGACTGTATTGTCATAAGAGAAGTTCAATATCAATTTGAAGTGAATCGGTGTAGAAATGAAGAAATTATAGTAAAGGCAATTTTGGGTGGGTGTGGTCTATGTGGGCGGGGCCCCAGGGTTGGTTATGGGGCCATGCATAGTTGAGATTGACCCTAATGTCATAAGAGAAGTTCAGTATCAATTTGAAGTGAATCCGTGTAGAAATGAAAAAATTATAGTAAATGGATTTTTTTGGTGGGTGTGGCCTTTGTGGGCGGGCGCCCCAGGGTTGGGATTGGGGCCATGCATAGTTGAGATTGACCCTAATGTCATAACAAAAGTTCAGTATCAATTTGAAGTGAATCCGTGTAGAAATGAAAAAATTATAGTAAATGGAAATTTTTGGTGGGTGTGGCCTATGTGGGCGGGGCGCCCCAGGGTTGGGAATGGGGCCATGCATGGTTGAGATTGACCGTATTGTCATAAGAGAGGTCCAGTATCAATTTGAAGTGAATCGGTGTAGAAATAAAGAAGTAAATGTAAAATAACCTAAAAAATGAGTGATAATTTCTGACGCGGCCCCACCCCAACCGCTATAACTTTTGACCCAGGGGTCAGATCAAAATTCCAAATAGTGCAGGGTCGCACATATGCTCATAGCTACCATGTGTGTAAGTTTCAAGGTTCTAGTGCTTTTAGTGTAGGAGGAGATAGTGGCCAGGACGGACAGACAGACAGACAGACAGACAGACGGACGGACGGCGGAGATAACCACAATATCCCCACCTTTTTTTCAAAAAGCGTGGGGATAATAACAATAACAAGAATGACAATAATTACGTGATCATTACAATAATATTTATAATTACCATAATTATAGTGATAACAAATTAACGGGTACATTTTAAATATTTAAATTAAATAATTTACAAATTAAAAACATACCGGTAAATACACATTTAATTGCAAAAGAGATTTATACTTTTCAGAGTGAGGAATAAACAGGAAGTTAAATTGCCATAAACAAAAACGCATATTCTCACTGTTCAACACACTGTCTTCACTATCATTTTAAAACAGCAATGCAAAGAATGATTCATATACAAATGCCACCATTATGCCCTCATTTATTTAGAATTGTGTAGTAAAGCATATTAATATGCATGTTTTAATGATGGTTTACAGGATTTGTTCTTGATTTTCTAAATCATTTAATGTAATTCGTTTCATACGAGTATGCAGTTATCTGCATTTGTATCGAAGTAAAAAGTTTGTGGACTTCGTTGCAAAATTAACTACTCGCGTGCATCGTACTTTATCGTAAATTGTGCGATTTTATGCTTGGGATGTTACCAATAACGGCAATTCATTACGCAATATTGCAAACGGTTTTATATACGGTACATGTATTGCAGTGTGGTATTTAGATCTATAATTAAATGGTAGCCGACGTAAATTGTAATTTGCATTTTATATGCTAGAAGCTTTCTCTTCGCCTTTCCGATCAAAATGTACTTCTTTTTGTCTATCATATTACATGAAAGGTTTAAATGAATTGGGTCATGTATGATAATACAGTTTGGTTCGACACTACTTGTAGGTTTGACCCTTTTAACGCAAAAACTGATATTTGTGGCGTGAAATTCGAAAGGTTTTAGTGCATTCGCGTGGAAACTGCCAATCAAATAAGTCATATCATGTGTACATATCCTATTGTAACCATAGTATTAATTAGAGTATACATTCAAGAATATGCATTTGTATGTTCTATAAAGCTGTTCATTCCAAAGACGTATACTAAATGGACTTAAATGGCGCTGTTTAATTTTTTTTTAATTTGACAAAATGAAAACACTATAAAATTGTCATCATTTTGACGCCTTTACATAACACGTACATGTATTATGAGCGCGAGGTTGTAGCCTATTTGAAAAGACAAGGCGACCAAAAAGTGCGTGTATGTTTATCAATTTAAATAGCAAGTGTCTTTCTGTCTTGTTTGACTGAAAGAAGTTTATCTAATTGTTCTATGATACCCGATAACGGAGTTTTCCTTGTGCATGTTATTCCCAGTTCTACGTAATGCAGAATCTGTATTCGTTTCCTAGGTCCGTTAGGTTGTAATCTTTTAAATTCAGCTTGGTATTCTGTGTATGGAGTACTCCATCCCAATTTAACGTCAGCAACGGGTGGGTGCTTGAGCATGTACAAATATTTATGCACTTCGTTCCCGTGAGATAGAACATCTTCAAGCTCGGCCTTTTTGCTTCGTATATCGTTAAGTTTGACATACACGTCCTGTAAATTTCCCTTTGCTTGATCCAGAAGCTTCGATTTGATTGACATTACCTCACCGATTACTTTGTTTTTGATGCGTTCAAATGCTTCATCTAACTGCACTTTAAGTTCAGTCAATTGCTTTTCAATACGTTCAGAACAAGATTCAATACGTGAAGGCTCTTCTTTTACTCTGTGACTTAGGTCCAATGTCAACATCATTTTTTCCTCAAGTTTCTGAGTGTAATTGGCAATTCTATCAGCGAGCGTGTTATTTTCTTTAGCAACGTCAATTATTGTAAGAACTTCTTCGCATTTACGATGCGATGTTATCGCGCACTTTCCGCAGCATGGTTGGTTTTGGTCTTTACAAATATATTCCGCTGTTTCGTTCTCATGATTCGGGCATCTACCAATCTCCAATAACAATTCTACCACCTTGGACGATGGTGCTTTTTCTGACATAGATATTTTATGGTTTCGGTTCAGTTTGAACTTTGTATGGGTTTCTGCGCAGGTATTTCATAAATGTTCGCAACAGTCCAAACAATACAAATTTGCTTCCACAGACTTTTGTTCAATTGCGCATGCTTGGCATGACTGTTTCGTTGGTAAAGAAAACTCACTTTTGCTCGTCTTGTTACCTGGCAGCACGTCAAATAATGGGAATTTCTCTACCCACTGTTCGATAGAGTCTAGCGTTATAGGCGTTTCAGTATGTGTGGCATTCCGGCACAATGGACAAGGCATCTCCGATTTTCCCTCAAACTTTTTCAAGTATTCGCACAATCACTCGTGACAAAAAGAATGTCCACATGGCAATGATCTTGACTTTCGAAATTCTTCCAAACATATTGAGCACGTAAACGCATTTTCGCTGAGATTTCCTTCTTTAGTCGCCATTATTGTTTAGATTGCAATCGAAACTATAAACTGTGTATTGTTCACGCGCCTACTCAAATCAAATCGATTATAGGATCAAAGACCGTGAAAGAAACGATTATTAAATTAATGTAAATCCTTTATGTTTATTTCTTGACACGAAACATATTGTTGAATTGAAATAAAACTTTTTTCGATTTCCCTATTATAATTTGTTAATAATATCACACGTTCTTGTTGCGTATCTTATCTAAAAAACAAATTGTTAGACACCTACGGTTTGTAATACGTGTTTTATAACCAAAGATCCGTCGATGTTAAAATATTTATACCACATTTTAAAACTGTTGTATTTGATGCCTATAAACAACAGTGGTTTCGATACGTTGTGAAAAGCTCTATTTTAGATATGAAACGCGTGTTTAAGTCTGCCTTCATTGACGAAAATTATTTAGATTAATTACCGTAATCACTTAGACACTATGTCACAAAGCTTCGAATTTCGAGTCTGCCACTAAGAATTCAAACTGGAAGATATGCTGGATAAAATCTTCTACGAAACGAGCGTTATTTCCTTTTTTTATAACTAATAGATGTCGAAGATGAGTTTAATTTTGTTTGTAAATGTCTTAAGAAAGGTTATAACATTAGGCCTTCTGTTTATATATTCAACCGATTTCTAAATACAACGAATACATTTGAACTTATTCAGTTAGCCAAATTTGTAAAAGAAACTCTGATTTAAGAAATAATATTTCTATGGTGTTACTTAACTTCACATAGTAATCCTTCATACAGTATATAACAAGTTTTTTCCTAGGCTTTTCGTAACTGTATAGGTTGCGGCAAATGTTATTTTATTACTATGTTTATTTCTGTGACAAAACTATGTGTGAAATATCTAGTGTTTAGGCGATGTTCACTGTGCAAGTCTGAATAAATATTTGTCTTGTCTTGTCTATTACACATAGTAAAAAAAAACAAAAACGTGAACGGCTTATCATAACAGACTAACATCAAACGAACGTTGTAAGTATTTTACATGCGCGAACTTTTATAATGTACCCCATTTTTCTAAGATAAAGTCACAGGTAATTTAACTCAACATTTTATGTGGTGACAAATGTGGTTTCGGAAGTTTCTCGAGGTATAACGTTTATTTTATTATTAAAATTATACTCATAAAGATTTATGAATACCGCATGAAACAACGGAAACTGTTAAAGCGGGTATATACGATTTTGTCAAATATTTATGAATTTATATAAACTGTGTAAAAAACTTATTATATATATATTTCAATATAAATTAAAATAAAAGTTAAGAAGAACATGTGTCGAAAAATGCGAAATAAGCCAGATATTTAATTCTGATATTGAAAACGGCTGTACAGCCGAATTCGCCAGCATGTATACCATACATGTACGATGTGCATCTAAACTTACGAGGGGTGTTCCAGAAGTTAGTGGATTTTCGCTATAACTTTCAATTGGTAACATAAATGGACAAACAAATAGCATGTTAAGAATATTTTGTCCTTTCCAAATCTACTCTCCAAATATCATGGAAATACATAAAACAATAAATATATATCAGAGATTTAAACATGTGCACAATGCGCACACCGACGCACGTGTAACGTTTCTGTTCAACGTCAATGACGTTATGAAGTTAACAACTGTCAAATCTTTTCCACATAATCACCTCCAACGCGAATGCACTTTATGTGTCGGGAAATCCACTTGTCAAAAGTGTCTCTACACCAGTCAGCGTCAAAAGACGACACGATTCGCTTTGCTGCAACTGTAAGTTCCTGTTTACTTGCAAAGCGAATACCGCGCAACTGTGATTTAACTTCCGGGAAGACGCGGAAGTCCATAGGGGCCAAATCCGGGCTGTAAGGAGGACTTAGGCGCTGTAACGTGAAATTTGCCGTATATTCTGTTTATCAACGACATTTAAACCAAATTTAAATTCGCGTAACGCTCATACGCGCTTTATGGAATTCATGCATTTTTAGCTTATATATAAAGTCCGTGATAATTGGTTTGTATAATATGTAAATTTCATTGACTTTTACCAGCAAACTAATAAGTTATAGCGAAAATCCACGAATTTCTGGAACACCCCTCGTAGTTTAACGGTTTATAATACAAAGACGAATGCTTCGGTTATTGTAGGAAAATATGTACGTCACTATCGGCTCGGGGCGCTAATTTGTCTTTGCTGCATTTTATGAAATTCGGCTTTAATTTATAATTGTTCTTGCCTATTTTGTGTTATTGTAACATATTTTATCAATATATTACAATTAAACACATATAAAAAATCGTATATACCCGCTTTAAGACTTCAGATAAATTAAAATCTAATGTTAAAGGCGATTTTGGTTATGTGACCTAAGTAGCTTGTCTAAATTAATTTATGGAGTCAAAGATTTGTTGAAAATTGTTAATCAAATAACTGTTAGAATGACTTAATTTTCACAAAACACGTCTTTTTTTTGACATATGTGTTCTGTTTACACCAATCCGTTTATATTTACAGAACATCAATAGTAAAACCACGCTGCCTAGCTTACAAGGGTTGCCCAACTTTGATGAAAATCTAGTTAAAAAGTTCATAACTTTCGCTTGAGTAGACTGTGCATAGTCCCACAAATTGCAGTTTATAAATATGTATGTAACGATGTAAATACAAGTACCGTAATAACTCTAAGTTTTCGGACACTCTAAATTTTCGGACACCCTATTCTTTAGCCAAAATAAGTATTTTTGTGACTCTAAATTTCCGGAATGTTTATTTTCAATGCTATTGGACCACAATCTTCCCCATTGTGCGTATCTGGTGACAATTCGATTATGTGTTTTTGCGATCGGATTAAGATCATAAAAACTGGTAGACGACTGCCTTACGACATTCGACCTTTACATCGGCGTTATTGGGTAAATAATGATTTATAACGGTAAAATAAAATGGTTTCATCCAATAGCTTGAAGTGAAACACATCAAAACATAGTTTATATCATATGGCGTAGTATTTTACAAGCACGTTCTATTACTATTTGAGACAATTGATGCTAAACACTTTAGATTACCGTATCCGATCGGAAAGCAATATTTAAGAGCGTCTCTAAATTGTCGGACTCCTTTATTAATTTTCAAATATTTATATTTAACAAACGATTGTGTTGGGGTGGACTACGTTTATAAACTAACTCAAGTGTTCTCTTTGGAGTGTTTTATTAGTTTCACGGACTAAAAATAAAAGAGATAAATGTAAATATCTGCGAACGTAAATTAATATGACCTAGATAGACTAATAAAGAAAATGACGAAGTTACTGCGCGAGCAATACCATTATCATTTATCCAACTATTGTGTTTCCCATTTGTTCAGCAACGTTATATTGCACACGTGGAAAACATTCAAGAAAACAATCAACATCTTGTGAGTATTTATCACTTGAGAAGCAGCCACCCGGACCAGGTGTTGACATCCTTGCTACATTTCCTGTATATACAGCCATGGAACCAATTGGGGATTACCAGGACAAACCGTATACTCTTAAATAACTGCCGATACTAATCGAAAAAACGGTTGACAGTAAAAAAAATAAAATAATTTTATATTATTAAAAAAATAGAATTTAAAAATACTGCGTTTTAATGCGACCTAAATACAACGTTGCAGCAACGTTGGCAAAAAACGTCGCATCAACTTTGGGAAAAAAAACTTTCATATAGACCATTGGTACAACCAAACTGCAACGTTTGAATGCAACCTAAATACAACGTTGCAGCAACGTTGGAAAAAAACGTCGGGAAAACTTTCATATACACCATTGTGACAACCAAACTGCAACGTTTGAATGCAACCTAAATACAACGTTGCAGCAACGTTGGAAAAAACATCGGGTAAGCTTTCATATACACCATTGTGACAACCAAACTGCAACGTTTGATGAAACGTCCGGGTAATGTTTTGTATGCAACGTTGTGGCAACGTTCGGTAATGGTTGCCGTCGTTGCGACCTAAATATTACGTTGCAACAACGTTGCATACAAATCACTACCCGGACGTCCGGGTAATGTTTTGTATGCAACGTTGTGGCAACGTTCGGTAATGGTTGCCGACGTTGCGACCTAAATATTACGTTGCAGCAACGTTCGCACAACGATTGATGCCCACTGGGTTAATCATGCAAGGTCGTGGCAAGGTATAATCTACCTTTTTATGTTCCCCAGTCTTTACTGTTTTTGCTCTTTCTGTTGGTTTGAAGGTTTGTTTGCGTCAAACTTTAACATTGGCCATAACTTTTGCAATTTTGAAAATAGCAACTTGATATTTGGCATGCATGTGTATCGCGTAGAGCTGCACATTTTGAGTGGAAAAGGTCAAGGTAATCATTCAAGGTAAAAGGTCCATATATAGGGGGACATAGTGTTTCACAAACACATCTTGTTATTAATTGTTTATGCTTTGTTAAATAGAGTGTATATTATTCAAGAAGTATACATATTTCATGTATATAAATATAGTTTATTTAAATCTTGTACATGTTGCATATATAAATCTATATATATATAACGAAATAAGATCGACATTGCCCATAGGCATAGTATTGGTAACACATTTTGTATACGATGGGAACACACATACCATCTTGTTTGACATGTATTAATTTCGGCCCTTACTATGGACATGTATTGTATAGTTTGCCAGTGATGTACACAATGTTCTTATTGTTTGTATTATTTGAACATTAATTGAACCTGAAAGCCATCAAAATCTTAATTGTTCAAACCAGGCTTGATACATATCAATTGTACTAAGAATATTGTTGTTATGTTTAATATTGAGTTATTAGGTTACATACATAGTATTAGGAAAGTAGCATTTTTTGGGGAAACAGAGAAAATACACCAAGCTGGTCATTATATATAGTACTCAACACATACAAGGCTGTTGATATGTAATCACGAATTGGCATATCATAAAGGAAAGCAATACGCATTACAAAAATGTTAAATAATCCATTGGCATATCGAAAATCTAAGCATTGCACAATGTTAAAATGCACTGCAGAATAAAGACATACAAAATAACATGAAAAATGTTCAGAGACAATCTTATGGTCTTAAGACAAACCTACTGAGAAAATTTACATCGATTAAAAAGCATAGCTACATGTATTAGCATATAGTATGGGGTCATAATATTGATTATTCAAACTTGAGTATGCATACTTGGATACAAATATGGTATTTTGATATTTTCATGAGTGTAGAAAAATATGACTTTTTTTAATCGATCTACGTTAATTTACTAAAATTCAAAATTTTCTAAACAGTAAACTGAACATCATTTGGACCAAAATGCATATGGCCAGTCATATACATGTATATGCTTGGCACTTGGCACTATAATCTATATAGACATATAATACAAATCATCGAAACCAAAATTATAAATAAATTGCAAATATCATCAAAGAGCATGATGGTTTTCACTTCAACATCATTTCTTTAATGTTAACTATTAAAGAAAAAAAGTTAAAAAAAAATAAACAACCACCAGAGTCTAACTATTCTTTATTATTTGATTAGAGGCAGATAAAAGACTTTCAAGTTTTAAATTAGTGACTTGTGGTGGTTGTCCAAAAAAAAATGTAATTTGAAAGCAAATTGAAATGAATATTTCTTTTATATAGTAATATTGGAACTAATATATAATTGTATACCAAAGAAAGTCATGTACAAATAAAATACTAGTTCAATGTTTTAGGTAAAGACCAAAACACTTTTTCGTTGCATATTTTTAAATTCATTCCCTGAACAACCACACACAAATTATGCTCCCTCAGTAAAAACATCATTGGGAAAAAATACTATTAAACTACTAAAAACTTGCATGATAGTATGTCTAGATTCTGCAGTACTTAAAAACATAAGCATTGCTTTTCTTTGACATTCTTTACAACTTTACAAGCATAAAATTAACATACCAAGACACTAAGCAAAAACATGCCTTTCAACAGAATGATGTGGAGAGGACTGATGGCACACATTCTCAGGTACATGTCCTATCAAGCTCAGTATTATACGTGCATAGTGTCGAAATGGTACCAATCAAGCTTCAATTATACTATACACTAAAAAATAATGATCAGAAATATCAGTCACATACAAATTATGTTACAAAAAGAAAAAGTAGGAATAATAGGAGTTTTTGAAGAAAAAGTAGGATAAAATATTGAAAATTCAAATAAGTAGGAAATGTAGGAAAATATAGGGAAAAGTAGGACCAGTTGACAGCCTACATCAACCTTCTGAGGTTAGCATGTATAATAATACATGTATAATAATTCAAAATGATCATTCATGGATTAGGACCTACTATACAATCTGTTATTGTAACAGTCACCCCACAGTTGTAACCTTTTAAACTTACCATTCCATACATATTAAATAAACAATAATATCAGTGAAATTGATGGATGCTCCCCGATGATGCGCTTTGTCAATGTGTTAATTGTGTACCCACCTAAAAAAATCTGTTATTAGCCTCGGTGACCTTGACCCCAGTGACATCACACCTCATCAAAAGGTAGAAGTCCATGCCACGTACCTACATGCCAAATATGTAAGAGATCGGTAAAATAGTGAAGGCGCTATGAGAAACTGTAACAAAAGTGTGACGGAAAAAAATCTATTATTAACCTCGATGACCTTGACCCCAGTGACTTCAAACCTCATATATATATGGAGAGCATACAAAGGTAAATCTTTGAGGCTATAAGAGAGTCCGAAGTTTCAAGACTTAATTATAAAGTAAAATAAGTCAGGATCTTATCACACTTAAATCAGGGTGAAGAATCAACGGGGTTACACACTGGCTGGACAAAATGTAAACACACTGTTAAGAACTTTATATTTGCACATATCTCAAGTTATTGATAAACATTCGCAAAAATCTATAGTGAATTAAAGACAGTTTTCCTTGCAGTTTGTGCAGTTATCTTAGGTTATAAGAATAAATCCTTGAATACTTCTGAAATCGATGACAAAATTGCACGTTGTGTGAAGCATAACCGTGTACAATGAATGCTGTAGATACCAAATTTTCATAAGCAGCATTAAATGTGTTTGTTATGCACTAGTTCAAATTCTTTAGACAAAAATTATTTTTAAAAGTTATTTGAAAAAAAAGCACCACTTACCGGAGTGTTTACATTCATTAATTGGGAACCCCACAAAATCACGTGATCCTGCACCCTGTTAATGTAACTATTATTTGACTGCATAAAACACACTAAAGCATAGGATTACAAAGTCCATGCAAAAAAGTATATAGCTGTTATATTGTTTATTTATATTTATATTTTGTATTATATTCTCATCAATGTACACACTATAACATTACATACATATCACATATTAAAATACAGTACGTTGCCAATCTAAAAGATTTACAAGAGACTTAAATAACAAGACATACTCCTTAATCTCAATAATGCATAGTGATCCATAGGTTTCACTTTATATACATATCATACAGGTAAAACAGGTGAAATCTAAAGTATTCTTTTTAATCGTGTAGTTAAAAGCTGCCTTAAAATGGGTTGTTAAAACACTGCATTTGAATAATGAGGATAATGCCTTACATTCTCAAAGTGGGTGTAAAATAATGAAAAGTGTTTGATCAGAGCATAACACAGTTTGATTAACAAGGTAACTTTAGGCAAGAGTTGAAACAAGTACATCAGTAAAACAATTTAGCATTTACACTAAAAAACTAGGCATAGCTGTTAAAAGATACAATACTACAAGTTATATACAAAACTAACAAGAGAGTCAATAATTATCATTGACTAAGAGTAATGTTTCTTTGATTTAAGACATTATAGCAGGTGTCGGCACACAATATTGCTATGTCTGCAATAGATCATATAAATCCAACTTTATCAACATTAGAAAAATTATCAGTTATTAAATAGTCTACAGGCTGGGTTAAAGCTAGTTCCAAGTACTTGTACTGTGTGACATAGTTCAATGGTACATCACCAATCTTAAACACATTTCTGATTGAATAACATATTGATCTCTGAAGTGAAAAATATTTGATTTGAGAGAATTTACACTCATACCATTACATTTACACCAAGAATTAAGTGTTTAACATGTTTTGTAAGTCTGTTGCTGCAGAGTCGGTTATACATACAATATCATCTGCGTAAAGCAAGATTCTCGTGTTACCAGTACACAGCACGAGAATGCAGGGCGTTTGAAGGATGATATGGGCTATTTGTTCTTTACTTCCAAACGTAATTTGTTTTATACGAGTGTACATTGATATGCCTATAAGTGTCGGAGTAAATTGTTCGTTGATATCGTTGCAAAATTACATCTTCTCGTACAATATTTTGTAAATTGTGCGGTATGTTGTTTGAAAAGGTAACAGTTCATTAGTTTATGATGGTGCCTAATTGCAAACGGTTTTATATATGTTAGATTTATTGCAGAATGATATTTAAACCTATATTAAAATGTCATCCAACGTATGTTGTGTTATGCATTTCATGCACTAGTTGATTTCTCTTCGCCTCGCCAATCCAAATGCACGATTGTTGTATCGCATATTGCTTGATAGGTTTAAATGACATGTTCTCTCATGTATGATAAAACAGTTTTATTCGACATTACTTGTAGGTATGACCCTTTTAACGCACAAACTGACTTTTTGCGTGAAATTCAATAGGTATAACTGCATTGACACAGAAACGGTTAAATCATTCATAATTCATTTAATCATTTAATTCATATCATGTTTTCTTTTTGTAACCATCGAGTTAATTAGAGTATGCATTCAAGAATGTGCATGTATATGGTACTAATGGTACTATAATGTTGTTGATCCCAAAGACATAGACCAGAACAGATATGCATTACGACTTGTACATAGTAAATCGTCAGTCTTAACCACACTATAATATACATATCAAAAGGTCATGTGAAAAGTAAGTGATAAAACAGAGGTTAGTAATGTACATACTATAAAACATAATACATGAAAGTAGTGGGAAAACACAAAATACGGGTTATCGCATTCATAGAAATTATTTATGTGACTGGGTCGCAATCAGTTATTATGCTGTTAACATTTATTGGTCACTTAAGTATATAATTTTAAATATTAAAAAGTTTAAATAGAAGCAAATAGGCAACATATCAAATGGTTTTAAAGTTTTTTCAATTTGCCGAAATGAAACAATACTAAACTGCCATTGTTATGGCGACTTTTGCAGGACAAACACGTAGTATGAGCGCGAGGTTGTAGCATACCGGTATTTATTAAGAAAAGGCGACTAAATGTGCGTGCTGATTTATCAATTTAAATCGTATGCGCCCTCCTGTCTTGTTCCACAATTAAAAGGTTATCTATTTGTTCAATAATACTCGATACCGAAGTGTTCTCTTTGAATGTTATACCCAGTTCTACGTATTGAAGAATGCGTATTGGTGTAGGGATTTGCATATAACCTCTCTTTGCTACTGGTTTGTATACTGTTTGGTATTCTGTGTATGGAGTTCTCCATCCCAATTTAACGTCATCAACGGGTGGCTGCTTGAGCATGTACAAATATTTATGCACTTCGTTCCCGTGAGAAAGAACATCTTCAAGCTCGGCCTGTTTTCTCCGGATATCTTCCAGTTTCACACACACGTCCTGTAAATTTCCCTTTGCTTGATCCAGAAGCTTCGATTTGATTGACATTACCTCACCGATTACTTTGTTTCTGAGGCGTTCAAATGCTTCATCTAACTGCACTTTAATTTCAGTCAATTGCTTTTCAATACGTTCAGAACAAGATTCAATACGTGAAGGCTCTTCTTTTACTCTGTGACTGAGGTCCAATGTCAACATCATTTTTTCCTCAAGTTTCTGAGTGTAATTTGCAATTCTATCAGCGAGCGTGTTATTTTCTTTAGCAACGTCAAATATTGTAAGAACTTCTTCGCATTTACGATGCGATGTTATCGCGCACTTTCCGCAGCATGGTTGGTTTTGGTCTTTACAAATATATTCCGCTGTTTCGTTCTCATGATTCGGGCATCTACCAATCTCCAATAACAACTCTACCACCTTGGACGATGGTGCTTTTTCTGACATAGATATTTTATGGTTTCGGTTCAGTTTGAACTTTGTATGGGTTTCTGCGCAGGTATTACATAAATGTTCCCAACAGTCCAAACAATACAAATTTGCTTCCACAGACTTTTGTTCAATTGCGCATGCTTGGCATGACTGTTTCGTTGGTAAAGAAAACTCACTTTTGCTCGTCTTGTTACCTGGCAGCACGTCAAATAATGGGAATTTCTCTACCCACTGTACGATAGAATCTAGCGTTATAGGCGTTTCAGTATGTGTGGCATTCCGGCACAATGGACAAGGCATCTCCGATTTTCCCTCAAACTTCTTTAAGTATTCGCACAAGCACTCGTGACAAAAAGAATGTCCACATGGCAATGATCTTGGCTTTCGAAATTCTTCCAAACATATTGAGCACGTAAACGCATTTTCGCTGAGATTTCCTTCTATAGTCGCCATTATTGTTTATATTGAAATCGAAACTAGAAACTGTTAACTTTACACGCCTACCAAACAATGTCCATGCAGAGTTGTCGTTCCATGCTCTCACATGAACGTAATGTAACCGTCGTGCAATTAAGAGATTGGCCTACGATGGTTCGAAGCGATGAAAGGATCAGAAACTGTTAGGGGAAAAAATCAAATGATTGTAAACCCTACGTGTGTTTTTCTTTATACGAAATGCATAGAAATTAAATTGAAATAAACGTATTTCGATTTCAGATTCGATTGGTTTGCGTAAAAATAAAAACAAGTTAACGACATATTAAAACAGGCTAACTTAAAAAACGATGTCAGTATTTTTTCATGAGTAACATTTGCATTTAAAATTATATGCCCGATTTTTACAAAGGAAGTGGATAATTTAATTCAACATTTCCTGTGGTAACTTGAGTGGTTACTGAAGTTGCTCGAGATATAACGTATAATAATATATTTATAAATATCGTATACAAAGAACGGAAACTTTTCCTGGATAAGGTAAATTACAGGCCTTTTTTTAATGCGATTGGGGTAATTTAAAATAAAAATAATACTCACATATATTTATGAAGTTTTTGAAGATCTGATGAGAACTGTTCATGAAATAAATGCTAGAATGACATATAAATGAAACAAAAACACACTGGACTTTTTCCACATGACTTCTTGTTAAAACATTTCGTTTATATTTACAGGACTCAGTATTCACTCCAGGACATACATAACAACACCAAGCGTGTTCGTAATTGAAACAACAGCACCACAAATAATTAACAAAAGGCGCTTTTTAACATTTCTGTAAATAAACCTCATTAACATATAATTAATAGATTGTACAATACGACGCCGGGGTGGCTAAACAATTGCAAATATTCTACTAGACTGTTTTACACGAGCGGGCTGAGATATCCTGGCCAGAGACAAATTTTTGTATGACAAACATTTATTTTTCTCGTATTTTAATGTATTGAATTTGAAATCTGCTACCTCACAATCGTTTCTAGGGCTAATTCTATGATGTGCTTCCAGCCCACAACACCAACCGCGCACCCTTTGTCACTTCATGAAAATGTCACTTTTATTTTTAAGAAAGCGCAGTGCCAGATGATGTTTTTCCGACAATTTTGGGTTTTACCTGTATGAAATGGTGTAATGTCGTTTAGGAACCCTAGGCAAGGTCAAATACAAACAATAGATGTGTTTGTCAGAAACACATTGCCCCCTAATGCGCCGCATTGATTTTGTTTGGACCTTTGACCTTGTAGGATGACCTTGACCTTTCACCACTCAAAATGTGAAGCTCCATTAGATACACATGCATGCCAAATATCAAGTTGCTACGTTCAATATTGCACAAGTTATGAAGAAGGTTTAAGTTTGGGTTAAAGTTTTGAAAAATAATTGACCTTTGACCTTGAATTATGACCTTGAACTTTCACCACTCAAAATGAGCAGCTCCATGAGATACACATGCATGCCAAAAATCAAGTCGCTATCATCAATGTTGCAAAAGTAATGACCAAAGTTAAAGTTTTGGTTAAAGTTTTGGGACACACACACACATATACATGACAGGCCACAAACAATATACCCCCAATCATTCGATCCAGGGGCATAAAAAGCTGCGTCCAACGTTTACCAAAGGTTGTTCTGTGTATTAACTTATTGGAGGAAAGCCCTGCTTAAAGCCGCCATGCCGACAGCCACATCCCAACTTTGTTTAAAACCAGGATAAAAAATATATTGACACAATCGCCTGACCTTTTGCTTAAAAAATCATCGCATAGTCTCATAATACATTTCAATATGAAGAGAAGTAAATACTAGTATACCTTGCTTACGTATATGTTTAGGTATGCAATACATAACCTGGCAATAGATGTCTCTTCACATTTGTTTAATAAGTTAGTGATCATTAAAACGTTTGATCGAGTTTTCTACTTAACAAAAAATGTGTGAAATGGCGTTTAGGAGCATATACGCATTTCATGTTCAGTAATAATGTAAGGAAAACATCGAATAATGCTTTCAGGAATATGAGGAACATTCAGTACAAACTTCCATCAAACATATGACATACGTATGCATTTTTTAGGTGCTTTTTAAATTATGAATGTATACACCGTTAAAACCAGGGTCCTATAGTTTGTATAGGTCCCTGTTCAAACGATTAAAATATAACGAGATTTCTAAGCGTTGCAGTGATTTTGTTATTGATATATAGCGGCCAATGCAGTAAGTGAACAGTTAAATCACACTATCATAATAGTTGACTTATTTATTTATTTATTTTATATAACTTTCAACGTTTGTAGATTATTTCCTGCCCAATATTTTAAATGACTATAAGACACACAAGAGCTGTCAGAGTGCTTGACATTATAACGTAAGCCATCATGGGGAAATTGTTCATATTCAATAATTTATTAGACGATCTTTCAAAAATTAAAAAAGGAAACAATTTTTTTTTTCGGGGGGGGGGGGTTGAGAGGGGGTATAATGTGGGGTGTGGTCATTTATTAGACGATCTTTCAAAAATAAAAAAAAGGAGAAAAAAAATTGGGGGGGGGTTGGGGGGGGGAGGGATTCTGGGTAGGGGCGTGTGGTATTGTTTGGGTGAAATCAATTGTGGTATTCAGGTAAGTGTTGTTTTGTCAAAGTAATAATAAAATGTGATAATAAATAAAGACGTTATGGCAATTTTAGCAAAATGTTCAATTATCTAAGTGTAAAAGGGGCCATAATTATGTAAAAATGCTTGATACAGTGGTCTGCTCTTGTTTATAGGTTGGGGTCATGTTGGTAAACAAGTATGCAAAATATAAAAGCAATATGTCAAAGGATATAGGAAATATTTGGGGTAGTACGCAAACTTTAACATAGATTTATCAATAATATGCATATATAAGTATAAAAGGGGCAATAATTATGACAAAATGCTTGATAGAGTTGTCTGCTCTTGTTTATAGGTTGGGGGTGATGTTGGTAAACAAGTATGCAAAATATGAAAGCAATATGTCAAGGGACAATGAAAATAAATGGGGTAGTACAAAAACTTTAACATTTGCTGCATATTCTAAGTGGAAAAAGGGTCATAATTATGACAAAATGCTTGATACAGTGGTCTGCTCTTGTTTATAGGTTGGGGTCATGTTGGTAAACAAGTATGCAAAATATAAAAGCAATATGTCAAAGGATATAGGAAATATTTGGGGTAGTACGCAAACTTTAACATAGATTTATCAATAATATGCATATATAAGTATAAAAGGGGCAATAATTATGACAAAATGCTTGATAGAGTTGTCTGCTCTTGTTTATAGGTTGGGGGTGATGTTGGTAAACAAGTATGCAAAATATGAAAGCAATATGTCAAGGGAAAATGAAAATAAATGGGGTAGTACAAAAACTTTAACATTTGCTGCATATTCTAAGTGGAAAAAGGGTCATAATTATGACAAAATGCTTGATAGAGTTGTCTGCTCTTGTTTATAGGTTGGGATCATGTTGGTTAACAAGTATGCAAAATATGAAAGCAATATGTCAAGGGACAAAGAAAATAGTTGGGGTAGTATGAAAACTTTAACATTTGCACGCTAACGCAGACGCTAACGCAGAAGCCAGGGTGAGTAGGATAGCTCCACTATATATATTTCATATATAATAGTCGAGCTAAAAATCAAACTCAAGGCAATATTATTGCACTTTATTATCCACTGACTTTTGAAGCAGGAATTTAAATACATTTTTAAATAACAGAAACAACATGTTTAAATTATACACCATTGACGCCATTTGAAACTGCAACAAGTGTTTGATCAATATTATAAGCTTATTCGATTCATGCAAAACATAGAAATATGTAATAATTAAATGGGTTGAACGCCATATATTAAATATATAATAACAATATGGTGAAAACACTGAACACATATAATCACTGTTTATCGCATGGTCCCTTATATAATCAACTTTCTATCATAGCGTGTTTCTGCAGAGTGTATGTCAAAAGCAATTATAACATTTACTGATAAAGATTATCATATATGTGCAGACATTTCAATACATTCACAGATAAAATCATCATTGGTTATTCTTCCTGTCAATATTGTCAGTGCAACCACACCTGCATGAATTAGACCATCACAAGCAGCTCATCATTATTAAAATCGCAGGTATTGGGCGCGTGGCCAAGTCACTTTAACACTATCAATTTGTCATAAAACAACATTTTTCATCATTTCGACCCCCCTCCAAAATTTTTTGATAAAATATATTATATCAGATTTTTTTTTATTTTATTTTTTTGTCAAAATGATGAAAAATGCTGTTTTATAACATATTGATAATGTTAAAGTGACTTGGCCCAATACCTGTGATTAAAATAAGCAAAAATGAAACAATAATTATATTCATAATTATCAAAATCACAAACTTCATGTATGCCGCTACTATAATATCACTAGGTTAGGCTGTAAAGAATGATGTTTGTAATTTCTCTCAATATCTCTCAATCAGTAACAATAGAAATCAATAATACTATAACAGAACAATATACAATTGTCAACAAAGGAAATAAGAATATATTATGGTAATTTGGATCATGCATCTACCAATTAACAATGTTCGTGTATATGATGGGCCTTATGGCACATATGACAAACACATATTTACTAGCATTATCAATGAAATGTACAAGTTGGGATCAGTCAATTACATAACATATGGAGAAGCATGCATGTAATAAGTAAATTTCCCACAGAAATACACTAATCATTTCAAAGAATAGTTTTGTGGAATAATTTGTGTATGAAGATCAATTTTCCATCGTACAGAACATATATATGTTTGAAACACATTTAAATACAACAATATGCACATTTAATATAATTGGTCCTTATACAAGTCGAAGTAAATCTTCAGGCATAGAGGATTTCTATTTCCTGACACAGTTGTTCCCCCTTTTTACCGGCAAGGCCGCAGTAATAGACGGCCGATTGTTTGTGGCCCAGATTAGACAGCTGTCTTGCATATTCTAGGAACACTGCTTCAATCAAGGAACCTGTAAGCATAAATTCATAGAAAATGACAAAATTGAAAGACAGTTCAATGGTTCCTTTATGGGAGTAAAAGCAACTCAGACTAGAAATGGCGCGGCACAGGCCGACGCGTATCCCCACGCCGAATGTTTGACCTAGGTGTGCCCCAGGGTTGGTAATGGGGCCATGCATAGCTGAGATTGACCGTATTGTCATAAGAGAAGTTCATCATCAATTAGAAGTGAATTGGTGTAGAAATGAAGAAGTTATAGTAAAAGGCAATTTTGGGTGGGTGTGACATATGTGGGCAGGGCGCCCCAGGGTTGGTAATTGTGCCATGCATAGTTGAGATTGACCGTATTGTCATAAGAGAAGTTCAGTATCAATTTGAAGTGAATCGGTGTAGAAAAGAAGAAATTATAGTAAAAGGCAATTTTGGGTGGGTGTGGTCTATGTGGGCGGGGCCCCAGGGTTTGTAATGGGGCCATGCATAGTTGAGATTGACCGTATTGTCATAAGAGAGGTTCAATATCAATTTGAAGTGAATCGGTGTAGAAATGAAGAAATTATAGTAAAGGCAATTTTGGGTGGGTGTGGTCTATGTGGGCGGGGCCCCAGGGTTGGTTATGGGGCCATGCATAGTTGAGATTGACCCTAATGTCATAAGAGAAGTTCAGTATCAATTTGAAGTGAATCCGTGTAGAAATGAAAAAATTATAGTAAATGGAATTTTTTGGTGGGTGTGGCCTATGTGGGCGGGCGCCCCAGGGTTGGGATTGGGGCCATGCATAGTTGAGATTGACCCTAATGTCATAACAAAAGTTCAGTATCAATTTGAAGTGAATCCGTGTAGAAATGAAAAAATTATAGTAAATGGAAATTTTTGGTGGGTGTGGCCTATGTGGGCGGGGCGCCCCAGGGTTGGGATTGGGGCCATGCATAGTTGAGATTGACCCTAATGTCATAACAAAAGTTCAGTATCAATTTGAAGTGAATCCGTGTAGAAATGAAAAAATTATAGTAAATGGAAATTTTTGGTGGGTGTGGCCTATGTGGGCGGGGCGCCCCATGGTTGGGAATGGGGCCATGCATGGTTGAGATTGACCGTATTGTCATAAGAGAGGTCCAGTATCAATTTGAAGTGAATCGGTGTAGAAATAAAGAAGTAAATGTAAAATAACCTATAAAAATGAGTGATAATTTCTGACGCGGCCCCACCCCAACCGCTATAACTTTTGACCCAGGGGTCAGATCAAAATTCCAAATAGTGCAGGGTCGCACATATGCTCATAGCTACCATGTGTGCAAGTTTCAAGGTTCTAGTGCTTTTAGTGTAGGAGGAGATAGTGGCCAGGACGGACGGACAGACAGACAGACGGACGGCGGAGATAACCACAATATCCCCACCTTTTTTTCAAAAAGCGTGGGGATAATAAATGAAAAAAAACAGCCCAAAATTTATAAAAAATATGGGTGCAAAACTATCAGTTTTTTGCAGAATCTACACCATGTTGGTGCACTGTATTCCAATCTTATATATTGTTAATTTGGAGTATTACAATGCATCCAACAACTTACTTTTGTACATAGAATAAATTAACAATAGAAAACAATTTAACAGGTTTTAAAATCTCATTTCTGTTTTATTAAAAAGCGTATACTGGGTAAACATACAAGATGCTTACTTGTTTCAAGCTAAGTTCTTATTTTGAAAAAAAAAACTCCTTGAATTGATATCCTCTGCAAAATAAAATTTGTTTTATGCAAGGGTTAAATTTTTTTATATAAACAATAAAATTCCTATAAAAAAATTATGTGTAGGGTTATTGTGTTTATGCATTGCAATAACCCTTAATTGATACACCCCATGAGGTTTCCTGTAAAATTCTTGTAGGATATCTGAGATGCAGCCCTAAAAATTTACATCATACAAAAAAGACAAAAGGCATTAACTCTTTTATTTAAGACAAGGGACAAAAATTGTCACAAAACCAGGTTTTCAATGTGAAAAAAGTCTGATAAAGGGAGACAACTGAAACTGAACTGATTATTTATAATTAGCCCCCTTTGAATAAAAAAAATTCTATATTAAGTTGTGGCGACCTTGGCCTTGGAGATATTGATATAATTCTTTCATGCCACACACTATCCCATGATGGTGAACAAATGTGCCAAATGATTTTAAAATCTCACAATAAATGACATAGTTATGGCCCAGACAAGCTAATTTATGGCCATTTTTAACCAGGTTTTCCGAAGGAAAAAACTGGTTATTAGATTGGCGAATGCGGGCGGGCTGGCTGGCTGGCTGGCGGGCTGGCTGGCTGGCTGGCTGGCTGGCGGGCTGGCGGAATAAGCTTGTCCGGGCCATAACTATGTCGTTCATTGTCAGATTTTAAAACAAATTTTCTTAAGTAAAATTCATTTTAATTATTAAATACTTACCTGTTATCTCTAGCTTACCCCTTTCCAAGGGAGTTATTTCATCCGGAAAATATTCAAGCGCTGGGAATCGTCCACCTCTATAAGAATCCAAATCAGGTTAAACATAGTACAATGCAACCTAACAAGAAATCAAGAACCACAACTCATCTTTCCTTTACGCAAACATAAAAAGGCGATGAGCGGGGTGGGAGGTGGGACTTACCGATAACAGGTAAGTATTTAATAATTAAAATGAATTTTACTTAAGAAAATTTGTTTTAATATCATAAATACGTTACCTGTTATCTCTAGCTGATTTTGCAGCTGCGGCGGGAAGGTTCGCATATTTTTTCCCATCACAGCAAAACCCATATAGAGGGTTTACAGCCAGAGATAGTAGAATCAAGTCCTCTTATAATCTTTGTTATTACAGTATAGTACTTAATTCTCGGATGGCACCAGTGTACTTACGCCATAGAAGAAACTACAGTTTGAGCCACTACAAGAGGACCCAACTTATACAAATTGTCTTGTTGGCACTCAAGAGAACGAAGATAAAAAGAGGAGAAGGTGGTCGGATTCCTCCAGAAAGCAGCTTGAAGCACTTCAGATAGTGGGGTCTGATTAATATAAGCCCACGAAGCCGAAAGAGCTCTTAATTCATGCGGTCTTATCTTAAACAGGGATAAATCCCTCGATGAAAGAGAAGAATAAGCTTTCCTTATAGTCGAGGCTATCCAACGAGAAATAGAAGCCGCAGACACATCGCCCCCCCCCCCTTTTAATGGAATGAAAAGTCTCTTGCGAGAACCTCGAATAGACTTTACCTTTTTAAGGTAGAACTTCAAAGCCCTGACCGGGCAAAGGAGTCTATCATCATCTTCATGTCCACAAGTTCTAGATAGACTTGGAACTTTGAAGGGTTTGGAAGCCATAGAGGGGAGTTGATTTTTAGCAAGGAATCCTGACTGACACAACAATGTAACAGAACCATCAGAAGAGTCAAAACGAAGATGACTATCCTCGATAGAAAGAGCATGAATTTCACTTCTCCGTTTGGCTGAAGCCATAGTAAGAAGGAAAACGGTCTTCCATGTTAGGAATTGTAATGAAGCCTGATCAAGAGGTTCATAGGGAGCCTTAATAAGGGAACCAAGCACACAAGCTAAATCCCATTTAGGAGCAAGTGTACGAGATACAGGACGACTAAGTTCCATAGCTCGAACAAGTTCTGAAATAGCTGGATCAGCACAGACTTGTGAAGACTTAGTGAAAGCCAATGTATGCGAAATCATAGATCTGTATCCTTTGATGGAACTAAGAGAAAGTTTCTTATCATCAAAAAGATAAATGAGAAAATCCGCTATTCGTCTAGAAGAGGGATTGAGGGGATTAATTTTCCCTCGAAAACACCAATTGGAGAAGAGTTTCCAACGAGCATCATAGACTGCTCTGGTGGATTTTCTCCTTGCCGAAGCAACGAGGGTTGAAGCCTTGACAGAAAAACATTTCTTTGCAAAGATTGCCTGATAACGGCCAGACGTGTAAGTGGAACATTTTTGGGTCCGCATGTAGTCTGCCGCTTTGAGACAGAAGATCTGACCTGTGAGGAAGATTCCTGGGATAATCGTACAGGAGACTGAGAAGATCGTTGAACCAAGATCTTCTGGGCCACCAAGGGGCAATCAGGAGTATCCTGCAAGAGCTCACCCTGATTTTTCCCAATATTTGGGGAATTAGAATGGGTGGGGGATAGGCGTAAGCGTCCAGTTGGTCCCATGCGAACGAAAGCGCGTCGATTGCCCACGCTGCTGGATCGTAAACTGGACTCACATACAGAGGAAGTCTGTGATTGTGTCTGGTTGCAAATAGATCGACCAGGGGATAACCGAACTTGAAAAAGATCTGGTTGGTCACTTCTTGATGAAGTGTCCACTCCGATGGAAGTAACTGGTGTTTGCGAGACAAACCATCCGCCAGGGCGTTGAGGCGACCTGGTATATATTTTGCCAGCAGATGAATGTTGAGTGTTTTGCAAAGAACAAGTAATTTTCTGGTTTCCAGATACAGGGATTGAGAATGTGTTCCCCCCTGTGCCTGGATGTAAGCCACCACAGATGTGTTGTCTGTTGACACCATCACACAAGAGTCTCGAAGATGTGATTGGAAATGAGATACAGCTAGAAATACTGCTCGCATTTCTAGATTGTTGATATGAAGGTGAGATTCCTGATGAGACCACAACCCTGAAATTATCAGACTGAGAGGTTCCAGGTGAGCACCCCACCCTTCCTTGCTCGCATCCGTTATTAGATATAATGACGGTTGCGGGGGAAGAAGGGGTACTCCTGCCAACAGAGTCTTCTCGTCTAGCCACCGCTGAAGATGAGACCTTAAGGAGGGAAGGATTGGAATCTGTGTTAATAGATTGCCTGGAGACCATTTCCAACAAGCTGAGAGATAGTGCTGAAGAGGACGTAGGAAGAGACGTCCCAACTGCACAAAGTCTGCTACTGAGCTCAGGATACCGTTGAGAGAGAGGAATTCTTGAGCTGTTATATGAGATTGGGACAAAACCCAGTTGACCTTCATCAGAAGGTCTGATATACGTTGAATAGACACTCTGACCCGATTGATGTGGGTCAAGAAATTCATTCCCACAAACGTAAAGTCCTGTGAAGGAATGAGGTCTGATTTGTCTGCATTGAGAAGGAGCCCTAACGAGAGGAGCTCCTTCCAAGAGAATTCTAGGTTGTACAGAAGCAATTGACGATCGAGCTGGTGTAAGAGCCAGTCGTCGAAATACTGAAGAAGAATAATCCCGTGAACTCTGAGGTGTGATCCGACTGCCGACATTAGTTTGGTAAAAACTCGTGGGGCTGTCGCCAACCCGAAAGGCATAGACCGGAACTGGTAGACTTGGCCTTGAAAGGCGAATCGCAAGTACTTTCGGTAATTGGGATGTATAGGAACATGGAAGTAAGCATCTTCCAGATCCAAAGACACCCCCCAGTGCAGGGGTTTGATGGATTCCCGTATGAAAGAAGGAGTCTCCATTTTGAAAGTTGGTTTGAGGAGATACATGTTGAACACTTTTAAATCTATTACTGGTCTCCAGGAACCATTTTTCTTTTGAACAAGAAAAAGACGACTGTAAAATCCTGGAGAATAAGGATCTTGAACCCTTTCTACCGCCTGTTTTTCCAAGAGCCCGAGAATGGACTCTGGAATATGTGGATGCCGAGATACCAGCTCTATAGGGACGCGAGAAAGTGGAGGCCTTTTTTCGAATTGAAAAGTCAGGCCTTTTGTCACAAGAGAATGAACCCATGCGTCTGAAGTAATTTGAAGCCATCGATTTGAGAAGTGGAAAAGTCTGGCCCCGACTGGTATTTCCGGCATCGGAGGTTGTGGCGGTAGAAAGGGAAGGGACCTAGGGCTGATAAGCAGGAGGTGCGCCCCTGCCGGTAGAAGGTTTGAAATTCCTCTGTCCCGGCTTGGGTTTGCCCTTTTTCCCAGAATCTTTATTAGAAGACTTGTGTGACAAAGAAGGTCTGTTATAGGAAGACTGCCTATTAGGACCTGACCGTGGATTAAAAGAAGGCTTTTTAGAGAAAAGGTTATTTCTCTTAGCCGTCTTGAATGCTGGAACTGCTGGTGGCCTAGAAGCAGGATGCTTAAAGACCCCTTGGCGTTGTCCAGAGTTGTTTCTAGCTAAAGAAGCATGAAGTTGGTCATCCTTGTCAGCTGTGATTGCTTCTTGTATCCTTCCACCAAAAAGAAACCCTGATGTGAGAGGAGCTGTTCTGAGCGAGTTCATACCAGGTTCCAACAGAAAATCTTTAGGTAAAGAAGTAAGGATAAGATCTCTACGAATCCTTAGCATCTCGGACATTGAAGAAGCAGAAGTGTGAGATAAGGCCAGTGTGGTCCGTGAGAGATGAATTAACAAATCACGGAGTTCCTCCGGAACAGATTCCGACCAATCACACACCATTTGTAAAATTGTCGCTAGCATGAAGTCAATTTGGTTAGTCAAACCTAATGATCTACGTTCCCTCATTTCCCAAGTTTCCAACATTGAAAACGGAACAGAAACTGAATTGGAACCACTTGGCATTACAAGAGATAGCTTGCTTATGTCCGGATCTGGAACCGGAAGTTTTGAAAAATCCAACCCAGATGTTGCATGTGGTACAGGAGGTTTGTAACTTTTACTACCTTCCTGGTGTTTTGGATCAGCTAGTTCCTTAGGAATTTTCCATGTTTCTCCTCGTTTTGGAATAGTCTTATTAGCTGATTCCAATGATTGAAGAACAGATAGAACAGTAGAACCAATGGGAAGTCGTGGGTCAGGACGAGCCGTCGACTTAATAACCCTGTTGGGATCAAATGTACGAAAAAGTTGTTCTGTCACAGAAATCGTCGCATTTGAAGACAGTTCAGCAGGTCTTGGACAGTAATCTTCACCAAGAGTACGAAACATCAGTTCATAGATCTGACCAATCGGAGCTAAATATTGATCCGTCTCAACATTAGATTCTGCATCTGAATCAGCCTCACTCTCTACAACACCAGCGGTTTGTATAGAATCAGCAGGAACAGAAGTGAGAATATCTTGTACCGGATTGTAATTGTCTGGTAACAGCGAATGATCATCCCCGACGTCAGTAAACTGATAATGTAAACCGGAAGAAGTTAAATTATCAGCATTGACCGGTACAAAATGTCCCGCTGAATTCTGTATCCATAGTGTATCAGGATTCGACAGGGTAGCTGTAGGGAGTACACGACTAGATACTGTAGATGATACTCGTGGTGTTGACACTGACGCCGTAGTAGTGAGATGAGCTCCTGAAGATGCAATACGTGTGGCAGTCAACGTTGGAACCGACACATTTGGCATGGAAACATGCGATTCCATAACGGAACACGATGGTGAACGACTATACGTATGGTAAGTCCGATGCTGTCTACGTGAACGTTGCCGACGTCCTCGTTTCCTGCAATGTCGAGATCTGGATCGGCTGCGCTGTCGAGATGTGGATCGGCTGCGATGTGATCGAGATTTTGTGGAATACCGTCTCCGTGAGTGACGACGTGATCGCTTATGAGCGCCGCGACGATGATAACTGCTCGACGAAGAAGAGCGTGTCCGATGTCCACTCCTTGATGAAGACGATGTATTCGACGACGAATCGGATGTAGAAGAATACGCCGATGATGAAGACCGAGTTCTTCTTGACCGGCGATTGGTGTTATCGGTGGCAGGCCCAACTGATGACTGTTGACCGGTGACCGGACCGGACCGGACCGGTGACCGGACCGGACCGGTGACCGGACCGGACCGGTGATCAATGACCGGACCGGACCGGTGACCGGACCGGACCGGTGACCGGACCGGACCGGTGACCGGACCGGACCGGTGACCGGACCGGACCGGTGACCGGACCGGTGACCGGACCGGTGACCGGACCGGACCGGTGACATGACCGGACCGGACCGGACCGGTGACATGACCGGTGACCGGACCGGACCGGACCGGTGACCGGCCGGTCATATTATGACCGGTTACGTCACCGGACAAAGACCGTAGAATGGCGGCTGCCATGTGGTCTGACATTGATCCAGTCGTTCCATGATCAATGTCGCCGGTATGCATGGTGTGAGTCATAAGATCTGATGACGATCGACTGACAACAACACCATCTTGCCCGGTACCCGGTGACTGACAAAACCGCTGGTCATCCTTGACCAGTGGAGTCACCGGGTAATCAACGTCGGATGGAGGTTCGTTGCGTTTGCGGCTGATCGACGTCCTCCGGCGACCTGCTTTTGTCCATACGTCGTAAGCCCACAAATCGCAAACCGCACATTTGTTATTAAATGTGCAACCGGTACATGCCAAGCAAGTATCGTGGGAATCCCACCTTGCTTTGATATGACCACAAGAACCTCTATCCTGTAAGTTCATTCTGAAATAAAAGAAACAGAAAGAACCTACAAAAAAACAAATTAATGATTATAAATTCAAATAAAAAGTTAAACCACAAAATGTAAACACAAAGAACGCTGTCCAATTGACCTCAATTACTTATTGGGGAATAGGCACGAATTCCTCGTGGTTCACGTGCTCATGACGTCATGTACATGAGCGACGATGCAAACAAAGAAACCCAGCAAAAGCAGAAATATGACAATTACTGCAACAAAAAGTATAGAAATATAAACCGAATGATACAAATAAAAGATAAATAAACTTTATCCTTTTAAACTCCGCCAAAAACACAGTGAAAAGAACACATAAGTCCTGAGCCTAAAATAGGCGTGCACATGGTTTTATCCGGAAAGGAAAGATGAGTTGTGGTTCTTGATTTCCTGTTAGGTTGCATTGTACTATGTTTAACCTGATTTGGATTCTTATAGAGGTGGACGATTCCCAGCGCTTGAATATTTTCCGGATGAAATAACTCCCTTGGAAAGGGGTAAGCTAGAGATAACAGGTAAGTATTTAATAATTAAAATGAATTTTACTTAAGAAAATTTGTTTTAAAATCTGACAATGAACGACATAGTTATGGCCCGGACAAGCTTATTCCGCCAGCCCGCCAGCCAGCCAGCCAGCCAGCCAGCCCGCCAGCCAGCCAGCCAGCCCGCCCGCATTCGCCAATCTAATAACCAGTTTTTTCTTTCGGAAAACCTGGTTAACAAATATTTCCTTCAGGTAAAGATATGGGCCGTGCTTTGTGAAAAAGGGGTTAAATGCATTTGCGTAAAGTGTCATTTATTACAATCTTCCCCATTGTGCGTATCTGGTGACAATTCGATTATGTGTTTTTGCGATCGGATTAAGATCATAAAAACTGGTAGACGACTGCCTTACGACATTCGACCTTTACATCGGCGTTATTGGGTAAATAATGATTTATAACGGTAAAATAAAATGGTTTCATCCAATAGCTTGAAGTGAAACACATCAAAACATAGTTTATATCATATGGCGTAGTATTTTACAAGCACGTTCTATTACTATTTGAGACAATTGATGCTAAACACTTTAGATTACCGTATCCGATCGGAAAGCAATATTTAAGAGCGTCTCTAAATTGTCGGACTCCTTTATTAATTTTCAAATATTTATATTTAACAAACGATTGTGTTGGGGTGGACTACGTTTATAAACTAACTCAAGTGTTCTCTTTGGAGTGTTTTATTAGTTTCACGGACTAAAAATAAAAGAGATAAATGTAAATATCTGCGAACGTAAATTAATATGACCTAGATAGACTAATAAAGAAAATGACGAAGTTACTGCGCGAGCAATACCATTATCATTTATCCAACTATTGTGTTTCCCATTTGTTCAGCAACGTTATATTGCACACGTGGAAAACATTCAAGAAAACAATCAACATCTTGTGAGTATTTATCACTTGAGAAGCAGCCACCCGGACCAGGTGTTGACATCCTTGCTACATTTCCTGTATATCCAGCCATGGAACCAATTGGGGATTACCAGGACAAACCGTATACTCTTAAATAACTGCCGATACTAATCGAAAAAACGGTTGACAGTAAAAAAAAAATAATAATTTTATATTATTAAAAAAATAGAATTTAAAAATACTGCGTTTTAATGCGACCTAAATACAACGTTGCAGCAACGTTGGCAAAAAACGTCGCATCAACTTTGGGAAAAAAAAACTTTCATATAGACCATTGGTACAACCAAACTGCAACGTTTGAATGCAACCTAAATACAACGTTGCAGCAACGTTGGAAAAAAACGTCGGGAAAACTTTCATATACACCATTGTGACAACCAAACTGCAACGTTTGAATGCAACCTAAATACAACGTTGCAGCAACGTTGGAAAAAACATCGGGTAAGCTTTCATATACACCATTGTGACAACCAAACTGCAACGTTTGATGAAACGTCCGGGTAATGTTTTGTATGCAACGTTGTGGCAACGTTCGGTAATGGTTGCCGTCGTTGCGACCTAAATATTACGTTGCAACAACGTTGCATACAAATCACTACCCGGACGTCCGGGTAATGTTTTGTATGCAACGTTGTGGCAACGTTCGGTAATGGTTGCCGACGTTGCGACCTAAATATTACGTTGCAGCAACGTTCGCACAACGATTGATGCCCACTGGGTTAATCATGCAAGGTCGTGGCAAGGTATAATCTACCTTTTTATGTTCCCCAGTCTTTACTGTTTTTGCTCTTTCTGTTGGTTTGTAGGTTTGTTTGCGTCAAACTTTAACATTGGCCATAACTTTTGCAATTTTGAAAATAGCAACTTGATATTTGGCATGCATGTGTATCGCGTAGAGCTGCACATTTTGAGTGGAAAAGGTCAAGGTAATCATTCAAGGTAAAAGGTCCATATATAGGGGGACATAGTGTTTCACAAACACATCTTGTTATTAATTGTTTATGCTTTGTTAAATAGAGTGTATATTATTCAAGAAGTATACATATTTCATGTATATAAATATAGTTTATTTAAATCTTGTACATGTTGCATATATAAATCTATATATATATAACGAAATAAGATCGACATTGCCCATAGGCATAGTATTGGTAACACATTTTGTATACGATGGGAACACACATACCATCTTGTTTGACATGTATTAATTTCGGCCCTTACTATGGACATGTATTGTATAGTTTGCCAGTGATGTACACAATGTTCTTATTGTTTGTATTATTTGAACATTAATTGAACCTGAAAGCCATCAAAATCTTAATTGTTCAAACCAGGCTTGATACATATCAATTGTACTAAGAATATTGTTGTTATGTTTAATATTGAGTTATTAGGTTACATACATAGTATTAGGAAAGTAGCATTTTTTGGGGAAACAGAGAAAATACACCAAGCTGGTTATTATATATAGTACTCAACACATACAAGGCTGTTGATATGTAATCACGAATTGGCATATCATAAAGGAAAGCAATACGCATTACAAAAATGTTAAATAATCCATTGGCATATCGAAAATCTAAGCATTGCACAATGTTAAAATGCACTGCAGAATAAAGACATACAAAATAACATGAAAAATGTTCAGAGACAATCTTATGGTCTTAAGACAAACCTACTGAGAAAATTTACATCGATTAAAAAGCATAGCTACATGTATTAGCATATAGTATGGGGTCATAATATTGATTATTCAAACTTGAGTATGCATACTTGGATACAAATATGGTATTTTGATATTTTCATGAGTGTAGAAAAATATGACTTTTTTTAATCGATCTACGTTAATTTACTAAAATTCAAAATTTTCTAAACAGTAAACTGAACATCATTTGGACCAAAATGCATATGGCCAGTCATATACATGTATATGCTTGGCACTTGGCACTATAATCTATATAGACATATAATACAAATCATCGAAACCAAAATTATAAATAAATTGCAAATATCATCAAAGAGCATGATGGTTTTCACTTCAACATCATTTCTTTAATGTTAACTATTAAAGAAAAAAAGTTTAAAAAAAATAAACAACCACCAGAGTCTAACTATTCTTTATTATTTGATTAGAGGCAGATAAAAGACTTTCAAGTTTTAAATTAGTGACTTGTGGTGGTTGTCCAAAAAAAAATGTAATTTGAAAGCAAATTGAAATGAATATTTCTTTTATATAGTAATATTGGAACTAATATATAATTGTATACCAAAGAAAGTCATGTACAAATAAAATACTAGTTCAATGTTTTAGGTAAAGACCAAAACACTTTTTTGTTGCATATTTTTAAATTCATTCCCTGAACAACCACACACAAATTATGCTCCCTCAGTAAAAACATCATTGGGAAAAAATACTATTAAACTACTAAAAACTTGCATGATAGTATGTCTAGATTCTGCAGTACTTAAAAACTTAGCATTGCTTTTCTTTGACATTCTTTACAACTTTACAAGCATAAAATTAACATACCAAGACACTAAGCAAAAACATGCCTTTCAACAGAATGATGTGGAGAGGACTGATGGCACACATTCTCAGGTACATGTCCTATCAAGCTCAGTATTATACGTGCATAGTGTAGAAATGGTACCAATCAAGCTTCAATTATACTATACACTAAAAAATAATGATCAGAAATATCAGTCACATACAAATTATGTTACAAAAAGAAAAAGTAGGAATAATAGGAGTTTTTGAAGAAAAAGTAGGATAAAATATTGAAAATTCAAATAAGTAGGAAATGTAGGAAAATATAGGGAAAAGTAGGACCAGTTGACAGCCTACATCAACCTTCTGAGGTTAGCATGTATAATAATACATGTATAATAATTCAAAATGATCATTCATGGATTAGGACCTACTATACAATCTGTTATTGTAACAGTCACCCCACAGTTGTAACCTTTTAAACTTACCATTCCATACATATTAAATAAACAATAATATCAGTGAAATTGATGGATGCTCCCCGATGATGCGCTTTGTCAATGTGTTAATTGTGTACCCACCTAAAAAAATCTGTTATTAGCCTCGGTGACCTTGACCCCAGTGACATCACACCTCATCAAAAGGTAGAAGTCCATGCCACGTACCTACATGCCAAATATGTAAGAGATCGGTAAAATAGTGAAGGCGCTATGAGAAACTGTAACAAAAGTGTGACGGAAAAAAATCTATTATTAACCTCGATGACCTTGACCCCAGTGACTTCAAACCTCATATATATATGGAGAGCATACAAAGGTAAATCTTTGAGGCTATAAGAGAGTCCGAAGTTTCAAGACTTAATTATAAAGTAAAATAAGTCAGGATCTTATCACACTTAAATCAGGGTGAAGAATCAACGGGGTTACACACTGGCTGGACAAAATGTAAACACACTGTTAAGAACTTTATATTTGCACATATCTCAAGTTATTGATAAACATTCGCAAAAATCTATAGTGAATTAAAGACAGTTTTCCTTGCAGTTTGTGCAGTTATCTTAGGTTATAAGAATAAATCCTTGAATACTTCTGAAATCGATGACAAAATTGCACGTTGTGTGAAGCATAACCGTGTACAATGAATGCTGTAGATACCAAATTTTCATAAGCAGCATTAAATGTGTTTGTTATGCACTAGTTCAAATTCTTTAGACAAAAATTATTTTTAAAAGTTATTTGAAAAAAAAGCACCACTTACCGGAGTGTTTACATTCATTAATTGGGAACCCCACAAAATCACGTGATCCTGCACCCTGTTAATGTAACTATTATTTGACTGCATAAAACACACTAAAGCATAGGATTACAAAGTCCATGCAAAAAAGTATATAGCTGTTATATTGTTTATTTATATTTATATTTTGTATTATATTCTCATCAATGTACACACTATAACATTACATACATATCACATATTAAAATACAGTACATTGCCAATCTAAAAGATTTACAAGAGACTTAAATAACAAGACATACTCCTTAATCTCAATAATGCATAGTGATCCATAGGTTTCACTTTATATACATATCATACAGGTAAAACAGGTGAAATCTAAAGTATTCTTTTTAATCGTGTAGTTAAAAGCTGCCTTAAAATGGGTTGTTAAAACACTGCATTTGAATAATGAGGATAATGCCTTACATTCTCAAAGTGGGTGTAAAATAATGAAAAGTGTTTGATCAGAGCATAACACAGTTTGATTAACAAGGTAACTTTAGGCAAGAGTTGAAACAAGTACATCAGTAAAACAATTTAGCATTTACACTAAAAAACTAGGCATAGCTGTTAAAAGATACAATACTACAAGTTATATACAAAACTAACAAGAGAGTCAATAATTATCATTGACTAAGAGTAATGTTTCTTTGATTTAAGACATTATAGCAGGTGTCGGCACACAATATTGCTATGTCTGCAATAGATCATATAAATCCAACTTTATCAACATTAGAAAAATTATCAGTTATTAAATAGTCTACAGGCTGGGTTAAAGCTAGTTCCAAGTACTTGTACTGTGTGACATAGTTCAATGGTACATCACCAATCTTAAACACATTTCTGATTGAATAACATATTGATCTCTGAAGTGAAAAATATTTGATTTGACAGAATTTACACTCATACCATTACATTTACACCAAGAATTAAGTGTTTAACATGTTTTGTAAGTCTGTTGCTGCAGAGTCGGTTATACATACAATATCATCTGCGTAAAGCAAGATTCTCGTGTTACCAGTACACAGCACGAGAATGCAGGGCGTTTGAAGGATGATATGGGCTATTTGTTCTTTACTTCCAAACGTAATTTGTTTTATACGAGTGTACATTGATATGCCTATAAGTGTCGGAGTAAATTGTTCGTTGATATCGTTGCAAAATTACATCTTCTCGTACAATATTTTGTAAATTGTGCGGTATGTTGTTTGAAAAGGTAACAGTTCATTAGTTTATGATGGTGCCTAATTGCAAACGGTTTTATATATGTTAGATTTATTGCAGAATGATATTTAAACCTATAATAAAATGTCATCCAACGTATGTTGTGTTATGCATTTCATGCACTAGTTGATTTCTCTTCGCCTCGCCAATCCAAATGCACGATTGTTGTATCGCATATTGCTTGATAGGTTTAAATGACATGTTCTCTCATGTATGATAAAACAGTTTTATTCGACATTACTTGTAGGTATGACCCTTTTAACGCACAAACTGACTTTTTGCGTGAAATTCAATAGGTATAACTGCATTGACACAGAAACGGTTAAATCATTCATAATTCATTTAATCATTTAATTCATATCATGTTTTCTTTTGTAACCATCGAGTTAATTAGAGTATGCATTCAAGAATGTGCATGTATATGGTACTAATGGTACTATAATGTTGTTGATCCCAAAGACATAGACCAGAACAGATATGCATTACGACTTGTACATAGTAAATCGTCAGTCTTAACCACACTATAATATACATATCAAAAGGTCATGTGAAAAGTAAGTGATAAAACAGAGGTTAGTAATGTACATACTATAAAACATAATACATGAAAGTAGTGGGAAAACACAAAATACGGGTTATCGCATTCATACAAATTTTTTATGTGACAGGGTCGCAATCAGTTATTATGCTGTTAACATTTATTGGTCACTTAAGTATATAATTTTAAATATTAAAAAGTTTAAATAGAAGCAAATAGGCAACATATCAAATGGTTTTAAAGTTTTTTCAATTTGCCGAAATGAAACAATACTAAACTGCCATTGTTATGGCGACTTTTGCAGGACAAACACGTAGTATGAGCGCGAGGTTGTAGCATACCGGTATTTATTAAGAAAAGGCGACTAAATGTGCGTGCTGATTTATCAATTTAAATCGTATGCGCCCTCCTGTCTTGTTCCACAATTAAAAGGTTATCTATTTGTTCAATAATACTCGATACCGAAGTGTTCTCTTTGAATGTTATACCCAGTTCTACGTATTGAAGAATGCGTATTGGTGTAGGGATTTGCATATAACCTCTCTTTGCTACTGGTTTGTATACTGTTTGGTATTCTGTGTATGGAGTTCTCCATCCCAATTTAACGTCATCAACGGGTGGCTGCTTGAGCATGTACAAATATTTATGCACTTCGTTCCCGTGAGAAAGAACATCTTCAAGCTCGGCCTGTTTTCTCCGGATATCTTCCAGTTTCACACACACGTCCTGTAAATTTCCCTTTGCTTGATCCAGAAGCTTCGATTTGATTGACATTACCTCACCGATTACTTTGTTTCTGAGGCGTTCAAATGCTTCATCTAACTGCACTTTAATTTCAGTCAATTGCTTTTCAATACGTTCAGAACAAGATTCAATACGTGAAGGCTCTTCTTTTACTCTGTGACTGAGGTCCAATGTCAACATCATTTTTTCCTCAAGTTTCTGAGTGTAATTTGCAATTCTATCAGCGAGCGTGTTATTTTCTTTAGCAACGTCAAATATTGTAAGAACTTCTTCGCATTTACGATGCGATGTTATCGCGCACTTTCCGCAGCATGGTTGGTTTTGGTCTTTACAAATATATTCCGCTGTTTCGTTCTCATGATTCGGGCATCTACCAATCTCCAATAACAACTCTACCACCTTGGACGATGGTGCTTTTTCTGACATAGATATTTTATGGTTTCGGTTCAGTTTGAACTTTGTATGGGTTTCTGCGCAGGTATTACATAAATGTTCCCAACAGTCCAAACAATACAAATTTGCTTCCACAGACTTTTGTTCAATTGCGCATGCTTGGCATGACTGTTTCGTTGGTAAAGAAAACTCACTTTTGCTCGTCTTGTTACCTGGCAGCACGTCAAATAATGGGAATTTCTCTACCCACTGTACGATAGAATCTAGCGTTATAGGCGTTTCAGTATGTGTGGCATTCCGGCACAATGGACAAGGCATCTCCGATTTTCCCTCAAACTTCTTTAAGTATTCGCACAAGCACTCGTGACAAAAAGAATGTCCACATGGCAATGATCTTGGCTTTCGAAATTCTTCCAAACATATTGAGCACGTAAACGCATTTTCGCTGAGATTTCCTTCTATAGTCGCCATTATTGTTTATATTGAAATCGAAACTAGAAACTGTTAACTTTACACGCCTACCAAACAATGTCCATGCAGAGTTGTCGTTCCATGCTCTCACATGAACGTAATGTAACCGTCGTGCAATTAAGAGATTGGCCTACGATGGTTCGAAGCGATGAAAGGATCAGAAACTGTTAGGGGAAAAAATCAAATGATTGTAAACCCTACGTGTGTTTTTCTTTATACGAAATGCATAGAAATTAAATTGAAATAAACGTATTTCGATTTCAGATTCGATTGGTTTGCGTAAAAATAAAAACAAGTTAACGACATATTAAAACAGGCTAACTTAAAAAACGATGTCAGTATTTTTTCATGAGTAACATTTGCATTTAAAATTATATGCCCGATTTTTACAAAGGAAGTGGATAATTTAATTCAACATTTCCTGTGGTAACTTGAGTGGTTACTGAAGTTGCTCGAGATATAACGTATAATAATATATTTATAAATATCGTATACAAAGAACGGAAACTTTTCCTGGATAAGGTAAATTACAGGCCTTTTTAATGCGATTGGGGTAATTTAAAATAAAAATAATACTCACATATATTTATGAAGTTTTTGAAGATCTGATGAGAACTGTTCATGAAATAAATGCTAGAATGACATATAAATGAAACAAAAACACACTGGACTTTTTCCACATGACTTCTTGTTAAAACATTTCGTTTATATTTACAGGACTCAGTATTCACTCCAGGACATACATAACAACACCAAGCGTGTTCGTAATTGAAACAACAGCACCACAAATAATTAACAAAAGGCGCTTTTTAACATTTCTGTAAATAAACCTCATTAACATATAATTAATAGATTGTACAATACGACGCCGGTGTGGCTAAACAATTGCAAATATTCTACTAGACTGTTTTACACGAGCGGGCTGAGATATCCTGGCCAGAGACAAATTTTTGTATGACAAACATTTATTTTTCTCGTATTTTAATGTATTGAATTTGAAATCTGCTACCTCACAATCGTTTCTAGGGCTAATTCTATGATGTGCTTCCAGCCCACAACACCAACCGCGCACCCTTTGTCACTTCATGAAAATGTCACTTTTATTTTTAAGAAAGCGCAGTGCCAGATGATGTTTTTCCGACAATTTTGGGTTTTACCTGTATGAAATGGTGTAATGTCGTTTAGGAACCCTAGGCAAGGTCAAATACAAACAATAGATGTGTTTGTCAGAAACACATTGCCCCCTAATGCGCCGCATTGATTTTGTTTGGACCTTTGACCTTGTAGGATGACCTTGACCTTTCACCACTCAAAATGTGAAGCTCCATTAGATACACATGCATGCCAAATATCAAGTTGCTACGTTCAATATTGCACAAGTTATGAAGAAGGTTTAAGTTTGGGTTAAAGTTTTGAAAAATAATTGACCTTTGACCTTGAATTATGACCTTGAACTTTCACCACTCAAAATGAGCAGCTCCATGAGATACACATGCATGCCAAAAATCAAGTCGCTATCATCAATGTTGCAAAAGTAATGACCAAAGTTAAAGTTTTGGTTAAAGTTTTGGGACACACACACACATATACATGACAGGCCACAAACAATATACCCCCAATCATTCGATCCAGGGGCATAAAAAGCTGCGTCCAACGTTTACCAAAGGTTGTTCTGTGTATTAACTTATTGGAGGAAAGCCCTGCTTAAAGCCGCCATGCCGACAGCCACATCCCAACTTTGTTTAAAACCAGGATAAAAAATATATTGACACAATCGCCTGACCTTTTGCTTAAAAAATCATCGCATAGTCTCATAATACATTTCAATATGAAGAGAAGTAAATACTAGTATACCTTGCTTACGTATATGTTTAGGTATGCAATACATAACCTGGCAATAGATGTCTCTTCACATTTGTTTAATAAGTTAGTGATCATTAAAACGTTTGATCGAGTTTTCTACTTAACAAAAAATGTGTGAAATGGCGTTTAGGAGCATATACGCATTTCATGTTCAGTAATAATGTAAGGAAAACATCGAATAATGCTTTCAGGAATATGAGGAACATTCAGTACAAACTTCCATCAAACATATGACATACGTATGCATTTTTTAGGTGCTTTTTAAATTATGAATGTATACACCGTTAAAACCAGGGTCCTATAGTTTGTATAGGTCCCTGTTCAAACGATTAAAATATAACGAGATTTCTAAGCGTTGCAGTGATTTTGTTATTGATATATAGCGGCCAATGCAGTAAGTGAACAGTTAAATCACACTATCATAATAGTTGACTTATTTATTTATTTATTTTATATAACTTTCAACGTTTGTAGATTATTTCCTGCACAATATTTTAAATGACTATAAGACACACAAGAGCTGTCAGAGTGCTTGACATTATAACGTAAGCCATCATGGGGAAATTGTTCATATTCAATAATTTATTAGACGATCTTTCAAAAATAAAAAAAGGAAACAATTTTATTTTTTTTTCGGGGGGGGGGGTTGAGAGGGGGTATAATGTGGGGTGTGGTCATTTATTAGACGATCTTTCAAAAATAAAAAAAAGGAGAAAAAAAATTGGGGGGGGGGTTGGGGGGGGAGGGATTCTGGGTAGGGGCGTGTGGTATTGTTTGGGTGAAATCAATTGTGGTATTCAGGTAAGTGTTGTTTTGTCAAAGTAATAATAAAATGTGATAATAAATAAAGACGTTATGGCAATTTTAGCAAAATGTTCAATTATCTAAGTGTAAAAGGGGCCATAATTATGTAAAAATGCTTGATACAGTGGTCTGCTCTTGTTTATAGGTTGGGGTCATGTTGGTAAACAAGTATGCAAAATATAAAAGCAATATGTCAAAGGATATAGGAAATATTTGGGGTAGTACGCAAACTTTAACATAGATTTATCAATAATATGCATATATAAGTATAAAAGGGGCAATAATTATGACAAAATGCTTGATAGAGTTGTCTGCTCTTGTTTATAGGTTGGGGGTGATGTTGGTAAACAAGTATGCAAAATATGAAAGCAATATGTCAAGGGACAATGAAAATAAATGGGGTAGTACAAAAACTTTAACATTTGCTGCATATTCTAAGTGGAAAAAGGGTCATAATTATGACAAAATGCTTGATAGAGTTGTCTGCTCTTGTTTATAGGTTGGGATCATGTTGGTTAACAAGTATGCAAAATATGAAAGCAATATGTCAAGGGACAAAGAAAATAGTTGGGGTAGTATGAAAACTTTAACATTTGCACGCTAACGCAGACGCTAACGCAGAAGCCAGGGTGAGTAGGATAGCTCCACTATATATATTTCATATATAATAGTCGAGCTAAAAATCAAACTCAAGGCAATATTATTGCACTTTATTATCCACTGACTTTTGAAGCAGGAATTTAAATACATTTTAAATAACAGAAACAACATGTTTAAATTATACACCATTGACGCCATTTGAAACTGCAACAAGTGTTTGATCAATATTATAAGCTTATTCGATTCATGCAAAACATAGAAATATGTAATAATTATATGGGTTGAACGCCATATATTAAATATATAATAACAATATGGTGAAAACACTGAACACATATAATCACTGTTTATCGCATGGTCCCTTATATAATCAACTTTCTATCATAGCGTGTTTCTGCAGAGTGTATGTCAAAAGCAATTATAACATTTACTGATAAAGATTATCATATATGTGCAGACATTTCAATACATTCACAGATAAAATCATCATTGGTTATTCTTCCTGTCAATATTGTCAGTGCAACCACACCTGCATGAATTAGACCATCACAAGCAGCTCATCATTATTAAAATCGCAGGTATTGGGCGCGTGGCCAAGTCACTTTAACACTATCAATTTGTCATAAAACAACATTTTTCATCATTTCGACCCCCCTCCAAAATTTTTTGATAAAATATATTATATCAGATTTTTTTTTATTTTATTTTTTTGTCAAAATGATGAAAAATGCTGTTTTATAACATATTGATAATGTTAAAGTGACTTGGCCCAATACCTGTGATTAAAATAAGCAAAAATGAAACAATAATTATATTCATAATTATCAAAATCACAAACTTCATGTATGCCGCTACTATAATATCACTAGGTTAGGCTGTAAAGAATGATGTTTGTAATTTCTCTAAATATCTCTCAATCAGTTACAATAGAAATCAATAATACTATAACAGAACAATATACAATTGTCAACAAAGGAAATAAGAATATATTATGGTAATTTGGATCATGCATCTACCAATTAACAATGTTCGTGTATATGATGGGCCTTATGGCACATATGACAAACACATATTTACTAGCATTATCAATGAAATGTACAAGTTGGGATCAGTCAATTACATAACATATGGAGAAGCATGCATGTAATAAGTAAATTTCCCACAGAAATACACTAATCATTTCAAAGAATAGTTTTGTGGAATAATTTGTGTATGAAGATCAATTTTCCATCGTACAGAACATATATATGTTTGAAACACATTTAAATACAACAATATGCACATTTAATATAATTGGTCCTTATACAAGTCGAAGTAAATCTTCAGGCATAGAGGATTTCTATTTCCTGACACAGTTGTTCCCCCTTTTTACCGGCAAGGCCGCAGTAATAGACGGCCGATTGTTTGTGGCCCAGATTAGACAGCTGTCTTGCATATTCTAGGAACACTGCTTCAATCAAGGAACCTGTAAGCATAAATTCATAGAAAATGACAAAATTGAAAGACAGTTCAATGGTTCCTTTATGGGAGTAAAAGCAACTCAGACTAGAAATGGCGCGGCACAGGCCGACGCGTATCCCCACGCCGAATGTTTGACCTAGGTGTGCCCCAGGGTTGGTAATGGGGCCATGCATAGCTGAGATTGACCGTATTGTCATAAGAGAAGTTCATCATCAATTAGAAGTGAATTGGTGTTGAAATGAAGAAGTTATAGTAAAAGGCAATTTTGGGTGGGTGTGACATATGTGGGCAGGGCGCCCCAGGGTTGGTAATTGTGCCATGCATAGTTGAGATTGACCGTATTGTCATAAGAGAAGTTCAGTATCAATTTGAAGTGAATCGGTGTAGAAAAGAAGAAATTATAGTAAAAGGCAATTTTGGGTGGGTGTGGTCTATGTGGGCGGGGCCCCAGGGTTTGTAATGGGGCCATGCATAGTTGAGATTGACCGTATTGTCATAAGAGAGGTTCAGTATCAATTTGAAGTGAATCGGTGTAGAAATGAAGAAATTATAGTAAAAGGCAATTTTGGGTGGGTGTGGTCTATGTGGGCGGGGCGCCCCAGGGATGGTAATGGGGCCATGCATAGTTGAGATTGACTGTATTGTCATAAGAGAAGTTCAATATCAATTTGAAGTGAATCGGTGTAGAAATGAAGAAATTATAGTAAAGGCAATTTTGGGTGGGTGTGGTCTATGTGGGCGGGGCCCCAGGGTTGGTTATGGGGCCATGCATAGTTGAGATTGACCCTAATGTCATAAGAGAAGTTCAGTATCAATTTGAAGTGAATCCGTGTAGAAATGAAAAAATTATAGTAAATGGAATTTTTTGGTGGGTGTGGCCTATGTGGGCGGGCGCCCCAGGGTTGGGATTGGGGCCATGCATAGTTGAGATTGACCCTAATGTCAAAACAAAAGTTCAGTATCAATTTGAAGTGAATCCGTGTAGAAATGAAAAAATTATAGTAAATGGAAATTTTTGGTGGGTGTGGCCTATGTGGGCGGGGCGCCCCAGGGTTGGGATTGGGGCCATGCATAGTTGAGATTGACCCTAATGTCATAACAAAAGTTCAGTATCAATTTGAAGTGAATCCGTGTAGAAATGAAAAAATTATAGTAAATGGAAATTTTTGGTGGGTGTGGCCTATGTGGGCGGGGCGCCCCATGGTTGGGAATGGGGCCATGCATGGTTGAGATTGACCGTATTGTCATAAGAGAGGTCCAGTATCAATTTGAAGTGAATCGGTGTAGAAATAAAGAAGTAAATGTAAAATAACCTATAAAAATGAGTGATAATTTCTGACGCGGCCCCACCCCAACCGCTATAACTTTTGACCCAGGGGTCAGATCAAAATTCCAAATAGTGCAGGGTCGCACATATGCTCATAGCTACCATGTGTGCAAGTTTCAAGGTTCTAGTGCTTTTAGTGTAGGAGGAGATAGTGGCCAGGACGGACGGACAGACAGACAGACGGACGGCGGAGATAACCACAATATCCCCACCTTTTTTTCAAAAAGCGTGGGGATAATAAATGAAAAAAAACAGCCCAAAATTTATAAAAAATAATGGGTGCAAAACTATCAGTTTTTTGCAGAATCTACACCATGTTGGTGCACTGTATTCCAATCTTATATATTGTTAATTTGGAGTATTACAATGCATCCAACAACTTACTTTTGTACATAGAATAAATTAACAATAGAAAACAATTTAACAGGTTTTAAAATCTCATTTCTGTTTTATTAAAAAGCGTATACTGGGTAAACATACAAGATGCTTACTTGTTTCAAGCTAAGTTCTTATTTTGAAAAAAAAACTCCTTGAATTGATATCCTCTGCAAAATAAAATTTGTTTTATGCAAGGGTTAAATTTTTTTATATAAACAATAAAATTCCTATAAAAAAATTATGTGTAGGGTTATTGTGTTTATGCATTGCAATAACCCTTAATTGATACACCCCATGAGGTTTCCTGTAAAATTCTTGTAGGATATCTGAGATGCAGCCCTAAAAATTTACATCATACAAAAAAGACAAAAGGCATTAACTCTTTTATTTAAGACAAGGGACAAAAATTGTCACAAAACCAGGTTTTCAATGTGAAAAAAAGTCTGATAAAGGGAGACAACTGAAACTGAACTGATTATTTATAATTAGCCCCCTTTGAATAAAAAAAATTCTATATTAAGTTGTGGCGACCTTGGCCTTGGAGATATTGATATAATTCTTTCATGCCACACACTATCCCATGATGGTGAACAAATGTGCCAAATGATTTTAAAATCTCACAATAAATGACATAGTTATGGCCCAGACAAGCTAATTTATGGCCATTTTTAACCAGGTTTTCCGAAGGAAAAAACTGGTTATTAGATTGGCGAATGCGGGCGGGCTGGCTGGCTGGCTGGCGGGCTGGCTGGCTGGCTGGCTGGCTGGCGGGCTGGCGGAATAAGCTTGTCCGGGCCATAACTATGTCGTTCATTGTCAGATTTTAAAATCATTTGGCACATTTGTTCACCATCATTGGACGGTGTGTCGCGCGAAATAATTACGTTGATATCTCCAAGGTCAAGGTCACACTTTGAGTTCAAAGGTCAAAAATGGCCATAAATGAGCTTGTCCGAGCCATAACTATGTCGTTCATCGTCAGATTTTAAAATCATTTGGCACATTTGTTCACCATCATTGGACGGTGTGTCGCGCGAAATAATTACGTCGATATCTCCAAGGTCAAGGTCACACTTTGAGTTCAAAGGTCAAAAATGGCCATAAATGAGCTTGTCCTGGCCATAACTATGTCATTCATTGTGAGATTTTAAAATCATTTGGCACATTTGTTCACCATCATGGGACGGTGTGTCCCACGAAAGAATCACGTCAATATATCCAATGTCAAGGTCGCCACGACTAAAAATAGATTTAAAAAAAAAAAAAAAATTACAAAGGGGGTTAATTTTTTTTGGTCATTTCAAAAGTTCATTTTGAGTTTTCTCCCTTTATCAGATTTTTTTTTCACAATGAAAACCTGGTTTTGTGACAATTTTGTCCCTTGTTGAACTTTGAACTCAAAGTGTGACCTTGATCTTGGAGATATCGACGTAATTCTTTCGTGCGACACACCGTCTAATGACGATGAACAAATGTGCCAAATGATTTTAAAATATCACAATGAACGACAAAGTTATGGCCCAGACAAGCTTGTTCCACCTGCCCGCCTGCCCACCCGCCCACTGACATTTGCCAATCTAATAACCAGTTTTTTCCTTCGGAAAACCTGGTTAAAAATGTAGGGTTATGGTTCTTGAGCATGGCACTTCTCCTCATTGATATCTATACACCCATTAAGTTTAATGTTATTATCTTATATAGTTTCTGAGATAAAGCCCTGACAAGTTTGTGACAGATGGACAGAGAGACGGACCACGCCAATTCTATATCCCTCTGCCATTTGCGGGGATAATAATTATATACATAAATATAAACTTTAGTCAACACCAATTGGCAGATTCATCCTTTAATCTCTCAATGTACATTCCATGACTTCAAAGATACAGAATAAAAAAAGAATATGCAAATATCAACAAGCATGTGTGTGACTCTGGTTATAAAGATCCACAAAAGTACAATAAGAAGCAAGTATTGAGATAATGTTTGGAGGAAAATGAGGCCATGTAGGCCACCAGATTATTTTTAAATGAGTTGGCATTTTACACTCAAAAGAACAATTTCTCTATTCAATACAGACTAATACATCTATCCCATAATTGTTCAAGTTCATAAGAACAGCACAACTACATACTGTTTTCTTCATTTTTCTCCAGGAGTCCAAACTCGGTAGCGGCCTCAATGAAGCAGGCAGCCCTGTTGAACTGCCTCATGCCGTACAGCATCTCTATCACCTTGTGGAAGTAGCCCAGGGACAGAAGCACCAAAACAGCTGTACTCTATTGGAAATAATGTCAGGAAAATGATGTGCTATAACATTACATGACTATTGTGTGAAACACACCACAGCAAAACGATTCAACCTCAGTTTAAATTATTTAAGTTGTAAATAGATTCAGATTTAAAAAAAGTAAAAATAATAATATTTTTTCATATTTATAACAATATAGAATTCACAGATATCATTCATATCGAGGGCGTACAATATTTTACAGTTATATGTAATGTCATATATCAAACCTAATTCAGTAATCATCATCAACATTCAATGTTTGAACAAGGGACAAAATTGTCACAAAACCAGGTTTTCATTGTGAAAAAAAAATCTGATAAAGGGAGAAAACTCAAACTGAACTTTTGAAATGACCAAAAAAAATTAACCCCCTTTGTAAGTTTTTTTTTTTTTTTAAATCTATTTTTAGTCGTGGCGACCTTGACATTGGAGATATTGACGTGATTCTTTCGTGGGACACACCGTCCCATGATGGTGAACAAATGTGCCAAATGATTTTAAAATCTCACAATGAATGACATAGTTATGGCCAGGACAAGCTCATTTATGGCCATTTTTGACCTTTGAACTCAAAGTGTGACCTTGACCTTGGAGATATCGACGTAATTATTTCGCGCGACACACCGTCCAATGATGGTGAACAAATGTGCCAAATGATTTTAAAATCTGACGATGAACGACATAGTTATGGCTCGGACAAGCTCATTTATGGCCATTTTTGACCTTTGAACTCAAAGTGTGACCTTGACCTTGGAGATATCGACGTAATTATTTCGCGCGACACACCGTCCAATGATGGTGAACAAATGTGCCAAATGATTTTAAAATCTGACAATGAACGACATAGTTATGGCCCGGACAAGCTTATTCCGCCAGCCCGCCAGCCAGCCAGCCAGCCCGCCCGCATTCGCCAATCTAATAACCAGTTTTTTCTTTCGGAAAACCTGGTTAACAAATATTTCCTTCAGGTAAAGATATGGGCCGTGCTTTGTGAAAAAGGGGTTAAATGCATTTGCGTAAAGTGTCATCCAAGATTAGCCAGTGCAGTCAGCACAGGCTAAACAGGGACGACAATTTCCCCTTATATGATATTTTTCGTTTCAAGAAAGTCTCTTCTTATCAAAGATCAAGTTTATGTGGCAAGTGTCGTCCCTGATAAGCCTGTGCAGGCTGTACAGATTGACGTATCAAACCTTCTGGTTGGTGTGAGTGTTGCTGAGATGGTCCACCCAGCGTTTCATCACCTCACAGCACTCTGTGTACTCCAGGGTGCACTGAAACAGACATCAGGCAACTTATATAGTATATTGTAACAAACACAGGATCCATTGATGGACTGACAATTTTGAGTAAATATCAAACATTAAATTAGGATTTAACCCTTTGCATGCTGGGAAATTTGTCGTCTGCTAAAATGTCGTATGCTGAATTTGTAAAATAAGCATTTTCTTCATTTTTTTCAAAGAATACTATCAGAATAGCACACAGTTAAGATCCAGATGAGACGCCACGTTCTGTGGCGTCTCATCTGTATCCAAACTGTTTGCAAAGGCCTTTAAATTTCGGTTCCCGCACTGAAAGGGTTAATCAAGGGAGGAAAATGACAAAAGTACAAAGTACAAGAACAATGGGATTGACTTCCCTTATTAATAACCATAAATCACAATGTCTAAATGTATCACAAAGATGCAATAACATTTTATAGACATAAACAACTATACAGATTTCATGAGTTTTTTATAAGAGAAAGGCACAGGAAAAAAGATATGGAAAGTTTTGAGAGCATCAAAGAATCATCAAAAAAGCATTAAATCCTGTATACAATAAAAGCATCATATAACACATCCCAAATGAAAGAGCTTTTTTTCTTTTATAGAACATCATGACAATAGCACTAGTTCTATGTTTGTTACAGCATTATTACAAAAGGTGCATTCAATGACTTGTAGAAAAGAATATGACACAAATGACCCTGTAATTTTAATCAAAGGTACATAGAATGTCAATTTCATAATAAAAGGATTAAATTCGTGAAATGAACAGATATTATGAAATTTAAATGAAAAGTGTTTTTTTCATTAAAAAACTGCTCAAAATCAAGAAGCTACCAACCTTGGCTAGCCATACAGCCATCTCCCAGGCCCCGTAGGTCTGTAGATATCGACAGCCATCCAGGCCCTTGTCGATCAGACATAGCAGCTGTACACCCTCTGAAATCACACCAATGAAAAGATTACATCAAACACTGATAATATGACAAAAAGCCCTTTTACAATGTTATATTTTTTAAGGATTTTTTTCCCTAAATTTTAGAAATAAACAATTGATTTGGTAAAGATCCATGTTAGTTAGAATGAAATGAAAAAATCAAAACTTTTCTGTTAAAAATTGATGTTGCTTCTTTCCTAACATGGGTATAATCTTTGCATAAAAAAGATATCAGTAAAAAGAAGTCAGTACCATGTTTTAACAACTGCACCATATCAAAGACTCATTTTAAGTATAATGCATTGAACAAGATTTGATTTGATAGAAAATATGATGGTTGATTAATCTCAATGCCGCTTTACAAGATGTACTTCTCTGTCAACAGTGTTTGTCAGTCCCTGATTTTTCTCAAATAGTTAAGGAGAAGCTCACAACTTTCATAATGCCAAGTGTTTGTCTTTGTGGGGTATCATAACAAATGATTATTAAAATATTAATCTGGAAAGAATTGCAGCGAGCTTGTTACCAATGAGTTTTCCTCCAGCAATGAGGTTTGTAGCTACCAGCTTGATGGTGCTTTGAGAGGCACCTGAGGAACGAACACTGGCCACTAAGCATGACCTTTAAGAGAGAGATAACTTAGGAGAAGATTTCTATATATTTCAGATATTACATTAACATTATTTAAACATATGCTATCACATACTAGTATAGTGTAATATTGTATTATTTTACCCTAACTTTAAAAGAAGGTTTATATCTAATTTTTAATTACTTTTTACTAAACTAAAAGAAGCACAGGTTTTCATTAAATATATATCATTCAAAAATATAACAAAATGTAATAATAATAGCAATGGTTATCATTAAAAAATGCTATTTACTGGTATTTTCATGTGAATCTATTATTATTTTTAGCAGCAGAGTGTGATCAAAATAAGTTAACCCTTTGCATGCTGGGTAATTTGTCTTCTGCTAAAATGTCGTCTGCTGAATTTCTAAAATAAGCATTTTCTTCATTTTTTTTCAAAGAATACTATCAGAATAGCAAACAGTTTGGATCCAGATGAGACGCCACGTTCTGTGGCGTCTCATCTGGATCCAAACTGTTTGCAAAGGCCTTTAAAATTCAGCTCCAGCGCTTTAAGGGTTAAGAGACTATTATTACATTTGATGAATTCTTTTTTGCAAATAAACCTAAACAAAATATGTGTTGCCAATAAGTACCTGAGACAGTCGACATAGTACCCTTCACTGTCCGGCTCTGTTTCCAATAGCAACTGTACGGCGCGGTCAGTCTGTCCTAGCATGATATAGCTCTCTGCACACTTCCTGGTGTGCAGCACAGACACCCGCTTACTGTCATGTAGGGCCACACGGTCCAACTGGTACCTCTGAACACACAAACATGCTTTATAATATACCATTAATATCACAAGTAGCTCATTCATGAGCAGGGCTTCTAAGTTCAGTCGAAATTTCAAGGCAGTGGAATGTTTTTCTTTGTTAACATTGGCCCATTTAAATCATAACATGGCATTTGTGTTTGCGTCTGTTTGCGTACGTTTATGTTTGTATCTATATAATGTTATGCATGGATTTTATTTAGCTCTATAAAATATATCAATACCTGTTTTATATCAAGCAAGTTGAATTATTAAAGAAAATCTATTGTATACTAATAAATTAACATGTAAATTACCAATAAGTTTTGCAATGATAGGAGGTGAAATAAAATTTAAATAATAATATTCTTTTTTAGAAACTGCAATTTTAAAACTTGAAACAAATAACTGCAAATATATTTACTCACCAAATAAATATATACCTTATTTTCATTTTAAACTGTTTTTTTATAAATAATTCAAAAGTTAACATAGGGTTCTGAACACTTTTGATCATTTCCTGCATAGAACAAATATATTGAATTTGTATTTTGATTGTTAGTCGCTACCTGGCTTTTGATCACGAGGAAGACAAGAAATTTTTAAACCTCAATAAGACATGAGGCATTTGTAATAAATTGCACTCTTGTATACTAAAAGTGTGAACACTAAATCCTGAACAGTTGTTTTTTTCATCATTTTGGGAATGGGGCGGAGTCCCTTTAGATTGGAAAAAATTGCGATGTTTTGACTAAAATAGGGAAATAAGTGTTGATGGCTTTTAGCTAACAAACACTTTAAATATTGAGAATATTAGTGATTTCAATATTTTACTTACTAAGATTTAACTTATAGATCTGTTTTTGACATTAAATAAATATTAAGACTTATTTAAAAAATTTGGTTTGGAAAACTTCAATTGGGAATTAATTGGTCCCATTTGCGAAAATTCTAAACTTTTTTCCATTGGAAATGGGTCACCCTACCGGACCCAAATTTCAACTAAAAATAATCACTGCTGAAGGTATTGACGGTTATTCCAACAGTCACCTTGTAGCTCTGATTATCGCACAGGAAATCAAAGCATCTCTCTAGTGGTTGGTCCTTGTGCTGTGTCCATGACGATGACCCCAGACCTTGACCCTCAAGGTCACCAAGGTCATAGGACTTGCTGTTGTCTGGGTCCAGGAATACATCTCCGCCATCTTGTTTTGCAAACACACAGCTTGAACTCTAATATAAGAGAGAAATTCATGCATAGATTATCATATTCTACCTTAATGTTCTGTAGCTGCAGAGATTATGTAATTAACAAATCCTTTATGGTAAAAAATGATTTTACAGGCACTTCATTATTTATTGCCTGAACAATCTACAGGGGACACCATGGAAGTAACATTATCTGTCTCACTAAATCAAAGAACAACAAGCAGTCATGAATTTTCTGAATTTACTTGACATTCAGGCTGGCTACAGATGATACAAGAGGAACATATCACATAACATAATACAATTGCTTTAAATCATCAATTTTCCATAAGCTTTTTTGTTCCACGTTCACAAGACATTCTGTGGAGTACTCACTGATTTAATTGAGATCCTATTTACTTGAATTAGGGACATTGTGTTCACTAATTCATATCAGATTTTAACTATCAATACATTAGATGATACAATTCAGAATATCATTTGTTTCACATTTCTAGGATATGGCAACAGCCATAATGGTAATTGGTAATGCTGCCCCCCCATGTGTCACCTTGGTGATTGGCTGCGCCCTGCCAGAGCGCATGTAGTAGAGTGCCACTGTCCAGAACCGAACCTCGGACTCATCCCCATATAACCTGCAACAAGGAGAGATCTTCAAACTGATGGTATTTGTGTAGTGTTAACAGGGTATGACTATTGTTGGGTTAAGGACAAGAACATCTATTTCAATAAACTGATATGGTAAAATAATACTCTATTTGATAAGACTATATGTGACGTTTGCAGCGATTTTGGGTATTGTTGCGCAAATGGCGTTGTTGAGAAAAACGTGATTTTTAAAGAGAGCTAATAGTTTTATTTTTTATTTTTACTTGCAATATTTAGTTATTATGATTGCAGTATTTCTCCAATAGTTTCTTTATAATGCCAGGCCTTACTTTGTTTTATTTTCTTTTTCAAAGTAAGCTTAACATAGAATTACAGCATTCAATATAAGAAAAATATTAAATTAACAAATGACATACATATTTTAAGTGCTTAAAATATTACAAATTACGTCACCTCAAAGACCTGATAGATATAATGTGCAGTAGCAGGCTATACTAACGTAAAGGATTTCAGAGCAAACAAATATGTAAGAGCACATGCATGGATCAAATCCTACCTAGCTGTAAGAAGACATCTTTCAGCCGTTCCAAACCTGCAGTTCTTGAGATATTCTGTCAGATCTCTGAAATTCAGTACAAACATCGATACAGTGTGGCTAGTTATATAGACCATAAGCCATGAGAAACCTTAATCCATAGTAATGTCTTAAATCTTGAAATGCAGTCAATACAAATTGAATGATTGCACTCAAGTTGGCAGATCCCCTTCTGCAAGGTTCTCAATAAAAATAACAGAAAGTAGCTTAGTTAACATTTCTACCATGTAAAATAACTATAGTGAAGTAAAATCTTGAAGAACAGCTTGATATTATTAACAAACGGCAGATCTTTATGAAGAATGATATTTCACATAAAAACTCTAATAATATTAATTTGATACAAATAAGATAAAACAAGTCAACATTTTACCGATCCAAAAGACTTTTGTGGTATATTTATATAATTATGAAACTTTTGCACAGAGAAAACCAAATATGAATAAAGGAAACAAAAATTATTAAAGTGGCTTTTAAAGGCTGATAAAGTAAATGAGTCTATTAGTAAATATTTCTATCTGAACAGGTTATAAAAGAATGAGGAAACTTCTTGCTTACGGATCAATCAGTGAGAGATTCTTGTTGACAGCCGCCATTACATCAGCATCCTCGTCCCGAAGGCCAGACAATGACAGTGTGTACATGTTGGCCCATTTCTGATGCTGGAGTAGATGCTTCATCAGGAACATTGGCTTTGATGACATGAGGTAGGGTGAGGTCAGATCCTCTTTGAAACATTAAAGAAGTAATGCATAAAATTAGTTAATCATTTAATTAGTGCCTAACAATCCAAAAATTTGTTCAATGCTCTAATTTGAATAAATTGTAGCCCTTGTTCAACTTATTTAAAGATAAATTTAGATAAACCAAGATGAAACATTAATTAAAATAAACCAAGATGAAAGATAGATTTAAATAAAACAGGCAGAAAGATCAAATTAAATAAACAAGGATGAAAGATAAATTTCAGTAAATCAAGATGTTGAAAAGTAAAGCAAGCTACATAACTTGTGAAAACATTGCCTGACTACAAAGTCATTGTAGTCATAGGAAGCAATTCCATAGCAAAACATAAACAGACTCATGGCATACACTTTTGCTGAGTTAATGCCTCTTTACCAGCTTTGTTTGTTTGATTTTTCACCATTTCAGTATAATAAATCATACATTATATGGAACAGCTGGGTTACCACTCAGAAGCAAAGTGAAAACAGCTATGTGCAAACAGCATAAAACCAGAACAGCCTGTGAGTAATTCGCAGTCTGTTCAGGTTTTATGCTGTTTGCTGCTCATCAGTAACTAAGGGTTGGAAATGAAGCCTTATAAACTTGTTTCTAGTAAGAAAGGTCTTTAATTAAATATAACTTTCTAAGTGACTGCGAATGCATCTAAATACATATCTTAGTGGTAAAGGGTAAACCCACAGGCTATTCTGGTTTTATGGTGCTTGCACATAGCCATTATCACTTTGCTTCTGAGAGGGAAAGGGTAAAAGACAAACCCAGTGGTAAAGACCTGGATTTCCCATGGAATTGTACTAAGAGATAAATTTAATGTGGGGTCAAAGTACACAACAGTGTTTTTTTCCGTTCAAATTTGGGTCCGGTAGAGGGACCCATTCAAAATGGGAAAAATAATTTATTTTTCCCAAATGAGACCGAAAATAAAATAATAAGCCTCAATATTCAATTCATTTCAAATCCAGCTAATCTATAAGCTAAACCTTAGTAAATATTATATTGTAATCACTTGTATTCTCAATTTTAGAATATTTGTCAGCAAAAAAAAAACCAACACTAATTTTCCTCTTATACATGTAGTCAAAACAAAGCAATTTTTCCCAGCCCAAATGGACCGGACCCCATTCCCAAAATGGTAGAACGCACTGCACAAGGACACACTGCACAAGAACACACTGCACAAGAACACACTGCACAAGGACACACTGCACAAGAACACACTGCACAAGAACACACTGCACAAGGACACACTGTACAAGGACACACTGCACAAGAACACACTGCACAAGGACACACTGCACAAGAACACACTGCACAAGGACACACTGCACAAGAACACACTGCACAAGAACACACTGCACAAGAACACACTGCACAAGAACACACTGCACAAGAACACACTGCACAAGGACACACTGCACAAGAACACACTGCACAAGGACACACTGCACAAGAACACACTGCACAAGGACACACTGCACAAGAACACACTGCACAAGAACACACACCGGCGAGTTCCAGCTCTTCAATGGAGAATGAGGCCTTCTTCAATGTGAGGTCCATCATGTGCAGGGAGCCATCCACGGTGGCAAACAGGGGCCGGTCCGACCCAACCCATTCTGCGTCCACAATCTTAGGGATCTCCTTGGGGCTCTTGATAGAGCTCAGTAACTCGGGCTGAAACAACAACAACAAAAGAATATTTAATACAATTTTGATCATAAATTTTGAATTAAAAGAAACTTTATTGATATGGGGCTCTTGATAGAGCTTAGCAACTAAGTCTGAAAAGAGAAACAAATAAAACGAAAAGAAAGCGCTCAGATTTAGCTCCAAGCAATATAGTCCCCTACCGGTGAAACTCCACCATTGTCAGTATTTTTTTGTTATATTTGTTGCCATAGCAACCAGAATTCTTGACATAGGAACAAAATGAAATGACGTGCATAATCTCCATATCGCCATCTATCCATGTTTCAAGTTTCATTAAAAAATATGAAGAACTTTTAAAGTTATCGCATGATCCAGAAAAGTGTGACAGACAGACTGACTGACTGACGGACTGACTGACAGACAGAGCGCAAACCATAAGTCCCCTCCGGTTTCACCGGTAGGGGACAATAAAATGATTAAGCAGTCAGCACAGGCTAATCTGGGACGACATTTTACGCCTGAACTGAATTTTTGCAAGAAAGAGACTTCCTTACAATCATAAAAGCGGAAAGTGTCGTCCCTGATTAATCTGTGTGGACTGCACAGGCTAATCTGGGACAACACTTTACACACATGCATTTAACCCCCTTTTCACAGAGCATGGCCTATATATATTTTTCCGTAACTAAATTTTCAGACCCATATTTTTATTTTTATTTTCATTAAACAATTTATATATATACCAGTATATTAAGTCTAATTTTGACTCTTCCCAGTTTAAAAATAACTATATGCGGTAATTATATTTCTAAATTTAATAACGGAAAACTTACACGTGTCCGAAAATTTAGAGACAAATATTAAATGTTGGATTAGTATAATAACATTGAAACAAAAAAAAAAATTCAATGCAATAAATGAATAAGACCAATTGGCAACTGGCTTCACTGTTTCAAACCCGGGTTTCAAACACTCGTAAATGGTTATTCGGTCCCACTAATCCGCTAATCATAATAATGATACACTAATGAGGGCAAATTACTGATCACCTGATAACAAAAGACTAGTATATTGACATGTGACAAACAGGCCCCACCTCCTGCAAGTGACTCTCAAGTGTCCTCTCTCTTTCCCCACTACGATCTATCGCAAACGCGATATATTTCAGACATGTTTTACAAACAAATCGGATATTGACTGAAGAATTTTTTATTTTGTTTCAAAGTCAGGCATTGGCGAATTTAAGTGCTGACAAAAACTTCATTTTTATAAAAATGACGACATTTCGTGCTGGGGAAAATAAATGATTTCACAGTAAATCAATTCACAATAGTGTTTCTTATGTGACATAAATACATCTTCACCGCTTTGCTAACTCTTGATCAAAAATTATACAGAACAAAAAAGTAAAAACATTAAACACACTGCCTCCTTATAAGGAAAATATCATTTAAAATGCAGCTGGGTAAAGCGATTGTTTTCTACCTGTATACATGGTTATTTACCCAAATACCCAAATGTTATGGTCCATTGGCCTCAGGCATGCTTCTCTCAGGCTATATGATCTTTATCCGTTTGTAAAAATCCATGATCGAAGGGTCAAAAGATAAGCGAATACAATGCCAAAATCTGGTAAAGAAGCACTGTAAAATATACTGTCCGAAAATTTAGAGTCATTAATGATAGACGAATATTAAGAGTCAAGAAAAATAATTATTTTGGACAAAAAATGGGGTGTCTGAAAACTTAGAATGTCCGAAAACTTAGAGTAATTAGTAAAAACTCAGAAGGAAAAAATATCCAGAAAACAAATCTAGGCTGTCCTGGAGATTCCTTCTTACCTTGCCCTCATTAATATCCCACACATCTGCCCCTTCATTGTACAGCAACAAGAACTTGTAGTTTCCCCTGCCAGGGGCAAACCTTATCTTCTTGATCCAACCACGGTGGGTGGAGTTGTTCCTGAAATAGACACAGTCACCATGGCAACACTCAATTACAACTAACACTCTGCATGTCACCATGGCGACACTCAATTACAACTAAGACTCTGCATGTCACCACGGCAACACTATATTACAACTAACACATTTTTTTTGCCTCATGTATCAGTCATGGTTTATCACAAAATCACAACATATGTGTGCATATGGTTGAACCCCCATTTTGCACGATGTGGACAACTTAGTTCCAATGCCAATTTAAAACCCTGCTTGACCTAAGTTTCAGTTCATTTAATAAATAACAAAACAAGAGATGTGTTTGTCAGAAACACAATGCCCACTACTGCGCCGCTTTGATTTTTTTACCTTTGACCTTGAAGGATGACCTTGACCTTTCACCACTCAAAATGTGCAGCTCCATGAGATACACATGCATGCCAAATATCAAGTTCCTATCTTCAATATTGCAAAAGTTATGGCCAATGTTAAAGTTTTCGGACGGACGCACATACTGACAGACGGACAGTTAAACTGCTATATGCCCCCCTACTTGGGGCATAAAAACGTAATGTGTCCATACGGCAGGAATGCCCAGACATTACACATATTGTCTCGAAATTTCACTTATCTAAAAAAACAAGCCATTTTATGGTCAAAGTTTACTCTTGACCTTTGAGGTAAGTTGATGGTTGAAACACGACACATTGTGTTATGATGGTTTCTATTTGTGTCATGATGGTTTCCAAACGTGTCAACACATTAACAACTCCTTGACCTAGGAGGTAAGGTGAAGTGTGTTACACTCACCACAGCTCCTCCAAAGAACGGTCATTTTTGGTATTTTAAATTGCACAATGAATGACAAACTTATAGTGAGACTGCATTATTTTAATGCCAAACGTTGCCCTGACCTCTTAGTGTAAACTTTGAGGTAGGGAGATGAGTGTTGCACATGAAACGTTGTCTTAGGATGGTTTACATTTGTAGTTAAATATTCAAATATGTGGCAAAATTTGACCGAGGCAGTAATTTGTAAGTTGTTTTATAGCCAAATACTTTTGACCAGTAAGTTTGAGGTAAAAAGACACATGTTACAAGCCACATATATTAGTATGAGGATTGACAAGTTTTTTTTATTAAAGACCATCAAAATACGGCGAAGTAATGGCTGAGACAGGAAGTTTTAATCAGACACACAGACAAACCGTGTGATTGTTTTATGGGGCCTACTTTGAAAGGGGACATACAATTATTTTAATAACAATTATAGAGAGTAAAGAAAGACAGAAACAAATCTCACACCAAGTGTAAACTTATTGAATTAAGCTTCAAAGCTTAGGAAGCCTCAACGCTATTCTTGAGACACTATTGAGTCCATTTACTGGGTAGAAACAGTACTTAATATATTTATGAGGTGATATCATGGGGATAGCCCAAAGTGGAGATGTAACTAGGTGAACAACATATCTACTATGTCATTGTGATCCTCAATAAACCACCTGTGAAGGGATTCCCTGACTGAGTGATAGAACTAGTTAATCACCTGGCCTGTTTAGCCTTCAAATCCCAGAGGCAGATCTGGCCATCAGCGTCAGCAAACACGATGAAGTCCCCCTTCCATGCCAGCCATGTGATGGTGCCCATGCCACTCTGTAGAGATACATTCACGTGAGGGGAGGTAACAAATGCACAGAAGTAATGGTGGAGACATATGCACAGCTGTGAGGGGTAGGAAACTAGCTTCAAATGCAACATGCTCCTTATTTAACACCTTAAAACTCACTAAGTCAGTGTCTAATTCATTAATGCCTTTATATGGAATGATTTGGAATAAGTGTTAAGAATATACCGGTTTTCCTTATTGCTCCAAAGTTCAAAGATAATTCATATAAGTAAATGAATTGACAACTTTTCAAACATATAATCCTTATAACAAAATAGCAACAAATCCTAAATGTACATATTTTTCTCCAATACACCAAATAATGTAACAAAACTGTCATTCTACTTTTGAAACAGGCCTTTAAAAGAAGTTAAGGTACTCTAAATGCAAATCAAAGTAGCCAATGTTACCATACCTCTGGTGGAATCTTGGAGGCATCAGTGAAGCTGTTACCCTCAACAAGGAAATGATACAGTATTCCATCACTGTCCGTGAACACAAAGTGCTCCTTCACACTGATCTTCCCCAAGGTTTTTGGGTCACTGGATAATATATGAATTGCTATATTATTCATGATAAATATCTGTTAAAATTGCATGATATATGACACAATTACAGACCAAAAAACATTGATGGCTTAAAACACGCACACACACACACACACAACAATTGTCAAGTGCATCTAGTTACTGCAAGCTGTCTCGACAAAAAATCATTTCATTTCCATTATACGTATTCATGACATATTAAAACTTAGAACATTCTTAGTACAGTCCAACCTGCCCGAGCGACCGCCTGTTAATAGCGACCAACAGTCAATAACGACCACACCGATTTCCTCCCGAACGATTTCACTATATATTGAACCTGCGAATAAAGCCCACCTGTGAACAAAGACCAACGACCACCCCTTTACATTCCCAAATCTCCATTTTGATAGCTTACAACGACCACTGCAATCATAAAAATCAAGGATTTTGCAACTTTAAAAAACAAAATGGCCGCCAGGACGCTGCGTAGTCACGTGATACACATCTTACCAGTGGACTCGTCGGTCGCTATGGAGATATTGGCAAGTGACAGTTTATTGCACTCGATAGCAGTTGTTTGTTTATTTAACATTCATTGCTAATTGGTAGTCGCCTGCTTCTTTGATGCATTTGACAGTTTGTCAAAAGTGTAAAAATTTGCCTTTGTATTTAAGTGACTCGCGATTAATGTACTAATTGCCGAAAATATCAAAGACAAATTTGGGGTTTTCATAAACTTATTTAGAAAATTAACGGTTTCATATCATTTACGATGCCTATTAAAGACAAATATTTTGATAGTCATCCTTTTCTTAAATTTCTCCTTAATAAGACGTTCATAGATTATAGAAAAGTTAATTGTCAGTTCAAGTTAACCATCATGGCTTCCAAGTGTAAGTTCTTGACGTTGGAAGAACGCGTTAAGGTCATAAGTTTGTTAGGTAAAGGACACAGTTGTACACAAGTGGCTAGTGATCTTGGTGTAGGAAAAACTCAAATTCAGAGCATTTTAAAGCGTAAACATGAGATTATGGACGAATTCGTGGAGAACGTAAACTGTGAAAGTAAACGCCCTAAGCGTGAGTTGAAATTCGCGTCAGTGAATGACTTAGTGCATAAGTGTAGAAAGTGTTGTAACATGTAATAAATATACAAATGTAAAACAAAACTGTGTTTTCAATCCTTTATTTCATTATACATGCATAAGTATTCAAACATTTAAACAATAGAGCACATACATATATAAGGTACCTGTTCAAAAACTACTAGCATATTTTGCAAAGTTTCGATCGACCCTGCGAATAAAGACCACCTGTAAACAAAGACCACAACGACCAAATCCCTTGAGTGGTCTTTATTGACAGGTTGGACTGTACATTTTTAAAATAATATTTTTTTAATAAATCTTAATTGGTTTAAAAAAAATGCAAACCACAAGTTTGATCAGTTCATGTGTATAAAATAAAACACAAAGTGCAACTTAGCTGTGAGTTAGGTAGGTAAATATGTCACTTACATCAATATTTAGTGGGCATTTTTTTTTAATTAGAAAATAGCAACCGGTGCATATACTTTTGATGGCATCTGTCCATATAGTAGAAGACAAACAAATGAATATGATGTACAATATTTAATTATAGCCTACCTGACAGCATTATCAGATGATGTGACCGAGATACTGTCAGAGTTCTCTGCCCCTGTATCCCCTGTGCTTAGCCCAGACAACCCCACGCCTGGTTCCTGGGTGCTCTGCTGTTGGAGCTTCTTGCGCAGAGCTTTCAAATTGTGGCTCGGGGACCATTCCTGCAAGGGAGAAATTCTGTCAAGCAGTCTTGTCATGTCATTTCCACTCAGAACCTTTTATTTATCACAAACAAATGATCTATCTAAAAGAAAATAATAGCGCTGATTTTCTCTTGGAAACATAACAATTTAACCCTTTTACCTCTTAGATACGTATTTTTTTACAAATTTCGAAAGTCGTATTTAATTTTAGACCTTTCTTACTAGGTTTAAGTTTTTAAGGCTTCATTTCAAGACCTTAGATACTGATTAGCAGCAAACAGCATAAAACCTGAGCAGACTGCGAGTTACTCGCAGGCTGTTCTGGTTTTATGCTGTTTGCACATAGCCATTGTTATTTTGCTTCCAAGTGGGAAAGGGTTAAATATGTCTCTGCAAGCATAAAGCTAACAAGCACACAAGCTTGCATACAACTGAGCAACAGTCAATAGGGCTGGCTTGTTTTAATATCTTATACATGATTTGTTTTGTCCAAAACTAGTACAGTAGTTTTTTTAGAAAAACATTAACTTCAATAGAGAAAGCTGCTAGAAATCATTAAGTTCACCATTGCAGTGGGCAGAGGCAACTTTGATGACATCTCCCTAAGAATGGTCAGTGTCTTCAAGTCCCATAACTCTAGAGGCTTTTCTTTGAATGCCAGCGTGAAATACTGTCTGAAATAAAGTAGTCATTATTGCTAACAATTGAATGTATGCATGATTTACAAAAACACATATTCATTAGTTGTTGTGAAGCAGTTTTGCAGGCTTATATCAAAATCCTATAAATAAAAACATCTGTAATTGTAAGTCATTTTTTGGTCTTTTGGATTGTTTGCTGTCTACTTAAATTAACAATATTTAAGTCATACTTTTACTGCAATCCATTAACTGTCTGACACTTTCCTGAGGTAGTTAGTTTACCAGAATTAATTGCACAGTTTTATGCCGGTAACTGACAACTTCTTAAATCATAACAGGGAGAGAATGGCTGTCATTTCATAACCAATCACCATACATTTCTAGGAAAGTTATGAAACCTAAGATCCTCAGATTTGTAGTCCAGAGCACTACCAGACCAGGTATTAAGTGAAAAGCAGGTCATTTTCTGTCATTCAGGCTCCAAGAATAATTCTAATAACCTGGGTGAATAACTATTTTGAGTCCAAGTCAGACAATATGCCATGGCCAAGAGGTAAATAAATGTCTATCTTTAAATTCGATCATTGAATATTCAAGAATGAATGCGTATGTACATGAAAATGGTTTTTGTCAAAACATTCGCGCTGTGCTCTGTGAGAACAGGGCTTAATGCATAAGCATAAGGTGCCATCTCAGATAAGCCTGTGCAGTCCGCACAGGCTAATCAGGTATGACACTTTCCGCCTATACTGGATTTTTGCAAAGAAGAGACTTTCTGTAAATGAAAAATACTATAAAAGCCGAAAGTGCCGTCTCTGATTAGCCTGTGTGGACTGCACAGGCTAATCTGGAACCACACTTTAGGCACATGCATTAAGCCCCCTTTAAACAGAGCGCGGCCCATATTTATTAAGGCAATAGTACTCCTTGTGTTGATGGTGTGTAAGTTTCACTCACCTAAGGTGTGACACCCTCAGCATTTCTATGTGGGGCTCCTGGTCCCTCTGTGTACGCACTGCAGTAGCCTTACCTGCAGAACAACATATAGGATAGGTAAGCACTGCAGTAGCCTTACCTGCAGAACAACACATAGGATAGGTAAGCACTGCAGTAGCCTTACCTGCAGAACTACACATAGGATAGGTAAGCACTGCAGTAGCCTTACCTGCAGAACAACACATAGGATAGGGTACGCACTGCAGTAGCCTTACCTGCAGAACAACACATAGGATAGGTAAGCACTGCAGTAGCCTTACCTGCAGAACAACACATAGGATAGGTAAGCACTGCAGTAGCCTTACCTGCAGAACAACACATAGGATAGGTAAGCACTGCAGTAGCCTTACCTGCAGAACAACACATAGGATAGGTAAGCACTGCAGTAGCCTTACCTGCAGAACAACACATAGGATAGGTAAGCACTGCAGTAGCCTTACCTGCAGAACAACACATAGGATAGGTAAGCACTGCAGTAGCCTTACCTGCAGAACAACACATAGGATAGGTAAGCACTGCAGTAGCCTTACCTGCAGAACAACACATAGGATAGGTAAGCACTGCAGTAGCCTTACCTGCAGAACTACACATAGGATAGGTAAGCACTGCAGTAGCCTTACCTGCAGAACAACATATAGGATAGGTAAGCACTGCAGTAGCCTTACCTGCAGAACAACACATAGGATAGGTAAGCACTGCAGTAGCCTTACCTGCAGAACAACACATAGGATAGATAAGCACTGCAGTAGCCTTACCTGCAGAACAACGCATAGGATAGGTAAGCACTACAGTAGCCTTACCTGCAGAACAACACATAGGATAGGTAAGCACTGCAGTAGCCTTACCTGCAGAACAACATATAGGATAGGTACGCACTGCAGTAGCCTTACCTGCAGAACAACACATAGGATAGGTAAGCACTGCAGTAGCCTTACCTGCAGAACAACATATAGGATAGGTAAGCACTGCAGTAGCCTTACCTGCAGAACAACACATAGGATAGGTAAGCACTGCAGTAGCCTTACCTGCAGAACAACACATAGGATAGGTAAGCACTGCAGTAGCCTTACCTGCAGAACAACACGTAGAATAGGGTATATGGGAATGTGACAGCTTATCACATCATTATAACTGACAGGTTATAACATCATTATAACTGAAATACAGAACAAGTAAAAAAAAATAGAGTAGCTCGGAGTATGACAGGTTATCACATAAGTAAAATTGAAATACATAAGAAGTCAGTCAATAGAGTACAATGCTAGAATTTGTAAACGTCTCGTTAACATTAAACAATCGGGAGTGTGTTTCGGATTACAAATTAATATTCTCTTTTGGGAATAAAACAAAACATTTATATTTGTTTTATATTTATAATGATTTCAATATTAATTTTGATAAAACCCTTTACGCGGCCAAAAAATGTTTTTATAATATTATGCATGAAAAGCACGATCACCAGGAGGATTACACCCGGTTGCTATTATCAGTCTCTTAAGTAACTGGCAACGATTTTATCGCGAAGGAGATCACTGTCGGGACCAATTCATGCGGTAGGTATTCAAAGCCATAAAACTGCAATAAACCGATTAAATTATCGATTTATAGTGACACGGGAGTTATTCACGCATAACTGATTCACAACTGTTCCCATCTTAAGTGCATTGGGGCCATACAACGCGCATTGTGTAAACAATGAATCATGAGAATGATTCTTTTTCATTGACTTGAATCTGATGATGATGATATTGATGATGATGAGAAAGATGAATAGAATATTTTTTTGAATGAAAATGTTGTCTTATAGCTGATTTTAGAGAGGAAGAAATAAAATTATTTTAAGTCTATACATTGTTTAGTACATGTACACATATTAACCATTTTGTTTATACCAAAATTGAACAGTTGGCCATGCACTCATCAACTCTAGACTCCCTATGCCCCAACCCCCTCTTAAGAGGCCACCCCGCTTAAGCAGCCAATTTGGCTGTTTCCCTTGACTGGCTGCTTAAGAGGGGTTGGACTGTATATGGCAATGTGACAGGTTATCACAGATAAACATGTATGATAAATATCCACTGATGAGGCCAGTGCTTAAAACACCCCCTTAAAATAGCACCCTGATTTTGCTTTCAAAAAGAATGTATAATATTGGAAATGAGTATGGCACGCCTGAACCACAAAAATGAGAAAAACTAAGTTTAAGTTACTTAAACTAGGTTTTTCTCTACTTAAATTCAATTTAAGTTACTTAATTCGAATAAACGCTGCTTAAAATGAATTTAAGTAGTTTTTGTGGTTCCCGCGGCGTTAACGCTAATTAAAACACCGAAAATGCATTAACGGTGCTTAATGGTAATTTTCTTACTTAAGTTGAATTAATTCAACTTAACAAGGATTTTCTCTATCAATTGTACTATTTTCAATTAAGTTGCGTTAAAATAGGTTTTTCTACTTAAAATATGTTTTCAGTTACACGAATTCAACTTTAGTAAGGAATTTTACTTAAGTTGTAAAGTCGAATTGTTTTGATTGGTCAGTTAATGATCCGGAAGACCTAAGCCAATCAGAAACGTCGTAACAAACGTAAACAGGAAAGGATATTCTTCTACCGCCATTTACAATTTTGCAATGGATCGGTTACAACGCACGCATTTACCTACAGCTGACAGTGTTCTTGAAAGAGTTTCAATAACACTCAGAGATGTACAGAGAGGCAAACAGAACGGCAACCTTGACGTTTCTGCAGCTCGCACCCAGATCGCCAGTCTTCTTACAAACTTGCAGAGACTTGAGAATGACCACACCGTCCCAGATGATTTACTGAAGAGCACCATCCAGTCAGTAGTGTTAGTCAGAGATAGTCTCCCTGATTTGACTCAACATGCTCAACACAGCAGTCATTCAGTTGATCGTTATGGTGAGTAGAATGCTAAATATAACAAACTTTTTGGCCTGTCATGCATAAAGGGGGTAAGGAGGGAGTCCCATCCCGAAATCCTGTACCTATTATTTTGCTCCTTTGAGTCCTTTCCCGATTTCCTGGATTAAATTAAATTAATTCCCAAATTCCAGATAAAGGTATAAAAAAATGTTAGGCAAATTGTTTTAAATAGATCTAAACCGCAATGCATATCTTACAGTCCCAGCCAAACTCACAGGACCTCAGGACATGACTGGTAAAAAAATTGGAGGTCCAGTAAGGTGACCACAGAATTTATTAACAAACCTGACAACCAATCAAAACGCTTGTTTCATATGCTTATTTTCGGACGCGAGTTTTGACTTAACGATAATTAATAATTCAACTTAAGTAAAAATTTTATTACTTAAGTAATAATTAAATACAATTAACGATGCGAAAGCACTTAAATTAATTTTAAGCAGCGTTAAATGCAATTTAAGTAACTTAACGGTAATTAAAATCAATTTTTGTTGTTCGGGCGCACTTAACGAGTTAAACTAAGTTTTTCTCTGCTTAATTCATTTTTCTCACATAAATAGAAAATAACTCTTCTTAACTACTTAATGCATTTAGTAGCGTTAATTCGAATTAAGTTACTTAAATTGAGTTTAAGTAGTGAAAAACTAAGTTTAAGTTACTTAAACTTAGTTTTTCTCTTTTTTGTGGTTCAGGCGTGCCATAAATGAGTATAGATTATCTCTTTTCTTTTTGCATATCTTCCAGAAACAAAACATAAGTTGTATGAACAACTGGGCCAGAATTCACCAAGGAAAAAATAAGCTAAGTTGTTACTCTTTCCTTAGTTTTTGTACTGTTTTTCCCTGTAAATTGAGGAAATGCCTTAAGTCCTATTCACAATATGTCTTACCTTAGAAATACCCCTTAGGTTCACTTTTTTTTCCATTAAAGTTAAGGAACATATAACCCTCCCTTAACTCTGAAAATCACCTTAAAAATGGCGACGTAGCATATGTTTTTCTATGATTTTCAACACAATTCATCATACATGTATATTTTCTTTGATGTTTATCATCGCTCTAAATACAGACTGATATGGGTACTCAAATTATATTAAAAAAAAGGACTTTTAAACAGAATAGCAGAAGTAAGTTTGTTGTCCTTCGTTGTTTTATGTAGTTTTCATGGTTACAATAATAATTTGAGTTGTGTTATCATTTAACATTATTTCTTTCAATGCATTATAATTAAATAAATGGAAAAAAATATGATTTTAAGGAGACAATAGAAGTCTTTGTACTTGCGTCTGGGATGTGTTTACATATCTGAAATTGGGGTTATGCTGTATCGCATGTCATGTGTTTGTTTTCCCTTTTGCATTGAACGAATGTGTTTCATCAAAAAATTATAGAGCAAGTACTCAATATGTTTTTATTTATTAACTATCCTCTTTGTTAAATATTATGAATTATTATCACTTCACATCTGTCAGTGAAGGTGTTCTGCCATTTTGTGAGGACTTTTACAGCATCATGTTAATAAATATAGTAATATTTGAGATTGTAAGTGTTAAGTTGAAGATTTATTAAGAAACGCAAACACATGAATTATTCCCAAGTGTTAAAGGATAAATCTTACCTTAGGTGGTACGGAAAGTACGTATTGAATAAGAAAGTTAAGGCAATCTTTGGATAAATAAGGACATTTTATCCTTAATACTTAGATAATTGGTGAATACGAACCAGGTCTAATATTATAAAGACATATTAGCAAGATGAATTTGTCAAAACAGAGCATGCAGTAGTTTTACTTTTATTCCAAACTTATTAAAGCTGCAAGTGTCCAAGAAGTATTGACAAAAGGCTTTTGTCTAGAACCACAAAGTAAATGCCAATACATGCAAGAAATTACATGTATGTTTATCCATTTAATCGAGTGTCTACATGCATAAGAACCCAAAATCTCCATACCTAACACAGTGGTTTTCCCCACCAACTTGGACAGAAACCCTGGCTACTTTTCAATTGAAAAAAAATCCTGAAGTAAATTAAGTCAATTTTTTTCTTCCCCATAAAATCAAAATGACTTTGCAAGCCCTGACAGGCGTTAACAATAGTGTCCACACATTCACCCAACATAATAAATACACCTACCTGATACAGTGTCAATGAGGAATATCTCATTCTTCACGTGTCCAGAGGCTCCTGGCTTGGGGTAGGAGAAGGACATGAAACTTGCCAGGCTGGCCCACTCTATACCCCTGCAAGCACCAACAGAAATCACAACAATCAAATAGTTGATTTATATGGAGAACCTTGTTTGGGCAATGACGGCACACAATTATCACTTCATTTTCAGTCATGGCATACAAATGTGTATGTTCAAGTAGAAACAAGGCTATTGTCAAGCAATATGGTCCCCTACCGGCTCCACTATTGTCAGAAATTCCACCATTTTCAGAATTGCCATAGCAACCACAATTTTTGACGTAGGAACCAAGTGAAATGACGTGCATAATGTCCATATTGCCATCTATCCATGTTGCAAGTTTCATGAAAAAATATTAAGAACTTATAGTTATCGCAAGATCCAGAAAACCACCATTTTCAGCAGTATTTCTAGTCTATTTGTTGCCACAGCAACCATAATTTTTGACGTAGGAACAAAATGAAATGACGTGCCTAATGTCCATATTGCCATCTTTCCATGTTCCAAGTTTCATGAAAAAATATGAAAAACTTTAAAAGTTATCGCAGGATCCAGAAAAGTGTGACAGACAGACAGACAGACTCACAGACTCACAGAGCGCAAACCATAGGTCCCCTCCGGTGAAACCGGTAGGGGACAAAAAATGATGAATAAAATACGTGTAGTTATGAAATTAGTTCATTGTTAATAACACCACTTAATCACCTACAATCCTAATGGATCTTACAGAGCTTGTCTGATCCTAGTATGTCTACTCACAGTGTGGGAAATTCTAGTGTTTCTGATCCAAGTCTTTCTTATCATAGTTGTCTGTCAGGTCAGTGTCTCTAATACCAGTGTGTCCAATCCCATTGGTCACATATTGTATGATTCTAGTGTATCTAAAATCAGTGTGTCTGATTCAAGTGTTTCTGTCTAATCTCAGTGTGTCTGGTCATATGGTGTTTGATTCTAGTCTAACTGTAAAGACAATTTCTTATTCAATTTGTTTGATACCAATGAGTCTATCTGATCCCAGTGTGTCTGATCCCAGTGTGTGTGATCCCTGTGTGTCTGATACTAGAGTGTGTCTGATCCCTGTGTGTCAGTGTGTGTGATCCCTGCGTGTCAGATCCCAGTGTGTATGATCCCAGTGTGTCTGATCCCATTGTGTCTGATCCCTGTGTGTCAGATTCCAGTGTATCTGATACTAGAGTGTGTCTGATCCCTGTGTTTCAGATCTCAGAGTGTGTCTGATCCCACTGTGTCTGATCCCACTATGTCTGATAGCAGCGTGTCTGATCCCATTGTGTCATCCCTGTGTGTCATATCCCTGTGTGTTAGATCCCAGTGTGTCTGATCCTAGAGTGTGTCGGATCCCTATGTGTCATATCCCAGAGTATGTCTGATCTGAGTGTGTCTAATCTGAGTGTGATCCCAGGGTGTCTGATCCCATTGTGTCTGATCCAAGTGTGTCTGATCCCACTGTGTCTGATCCCACTGTGTTGATCCCAGTGAACCTGATCCCAGTGTGTCTGATCCCATTGTGTCTGATCCCAGTGTGTCTGATCCCAGTGGGTCTGATCCCTGTGTGCCTGTCTGATAATCCCAGCCTACCTAACAGTGCTGGTGTGGACGCTGTACTCTTTCTCCACCTGGCCACTGCTCATGTTCACTACCTGTACACTGCCATGCTGGCTGCCTGCAAGAGAGCACCTGATCAGCATACGAACAGTGCCGTGGGAAAACCAGGCTTAATGCAGGGGGGGGGGGGGGGGGGGGGTAGGGTCATCCCAGATAAGTATGTGGAGACAGGCTAATTTGGGACTATTTTTTGTATACATTATAAATGAATTCTCTTCTTAGCAAAATCAAGTTCAGGTGGACAGTGTCGTCCCTGATAAGACTGTGCAAACTGTGCATTAATCCCAGTTTTCCCTGAACAAGGCTTCTATAATCTGAAACAATGAATGGGACACACAGATGTATGTACAGGCTGTTTCAACTATATGAGTCGTGTTCTACGAAAACTGGGCATAATGCATGTGCCTTAAGTGTCATCCCATATTAGCCTGTGCAGTCTGCACAGGCTAATCAGGGACCACACTTTCCGCTTTTATTTTTCGTTTAAATGAAGTCTCTTCTTAGCAATTTAGGCCCAATTTGGGAAGACACTTTACGCACATGCATTATGGCCAGTTTTCTCAGAACATGACTCATATTAACATGCATAATGAATATAATTAAGAAACATTTTGAAAACAACATACAGCTATTTTGAAAACTACATACAGCTATGATATTTTTGTTATATTGTTTGTAAGCACATTTTTCTATCACCATCACATGTTTGAGTTCTTAACCCATTTATGCCTAGCATCTACAAAAAAAGGCCTTGGCAAACAGAGTAGACCCAGATGAGACGTCGCATGATGGGGCGTCTCATCAGGGTCTGCGCTGTTTGCTTAAAGGCATTTATGCAAGAAATATTCTAAATATAGAAATAAATATACTAGACATCTCTCATTTTGGAAATAAATTGATGTAATTTAGAAGGATGGGAGAGTCCACTAGGCATAAATGGGTTAACATTAGTTCTCACCGACAGCGAGGAGTGGTTTGTAGATGTTCCAGTTCTTGGTGGTGAGGGGTGGACACATGCGTATAACCGTGATGGGAGACAGCAGGCCTTGGAGGAGACCCGTCATCAGGAACTTCAGTACCACCCCGTGACCTGAGAACATATGCCGTGTAAGTTTACTCCTTTCCCACTCAGAAGCAAAGTGAAAATGGGTATGTGCAAACAGCATAAAACCAGAACAGCCTGCGAGTAACTCACAGCCTGTTCAGGTTTTATGCTGTTTGCTGCTCATCAGTAACTAAGGATTGGAAATGAAGCCTTTAAAACTTAATTCTAGTAATTAAATGCAACTTTCTAAGGGAGAACAAACACGTCAAAATATGTATCTAAGTGGTAAAGGGTTAAGTTTACATCTTTTTACTTTAGCTCCAATGTATCAAAAGCCTAAGGCGTATAGAAATGCTTTTGAGTCTATTTCCTGGGAAGTTATTGATGTTTTTCGGGGAGATCTAAAAAAAAAACTCTCAACCAGAGAAGATCGAACTCTTGACCTCGATTGCTATGGGAACACCATATCCAACACGCAACGCTGACCTCAAAATAGGCTTCTAGCTTGAAAAAGGGCCATTTTGCACTTGCAAGCAATGTTTTCTGCTTATAAATATGTGCATGCTTTGTAAAATCACAGTCTGCAGAATAATTACTCTTAAATAAATGTACCTTTCATTGCTGTTTCATGATCAACACTGATCAGGCTTGACTGACCAATCAAATCACACAATGCTTGTCTTGGATAGGGAATTACTTTGTTACAGAGTGTCTGATTGGTCAAAATCATGTCATCACCAGGCGTATACAATGGGGACTTGCTGCTTTTGGAGTCAGACTGAAATATATAGAACAAGAGATGTGTTCGTCAGAAACACGATGCCCCTATTGCCCCGCTTTGAAAATAAAAAAAAATAAAAATTTACCTTTGACCTTGAAGGATGACCTTGACCTTGACCTTCCACCACTCAAAATGTGCAGCTTCATGAGAAAGCCGCTTTGAACAATTTTTTTTTTTTACCTTTGACCTTGAAGGATGACCTTGACCTTGAACTTCCACCACTCAAAATGTGCAGCTTCATGTGAACGCCGCTTTGATTTAAAATTTTTTTTTTTTGACCTTTGACCTTGAAGGATAACCTTGACCTTGAACTTCCACCACTCAAAATGTGCAGCTTCATGAGATACACATGCATGCCAAATATCAAGTTGCTATCTTCAATATTGAAAAAGTAATGGCCAATGTTAAAGTTTTCGGACGGACAGACATCATATATTTGACATTTGACCTTGAAGGATGACCTTGACCTTTCACCACTCAAAATGTGCAGCTTCATGAGAAAGCCGCTTTGAACAATTTTTTTTTTTTACCTTTGACCTTGAAGGATGACCTTGACCTTGAACTTCCACCACTCAAAATGTTCAGCTCCATGAGATACACATGCATGCCAAATAATAAGTTTCTATCTTCAATAGTGAAAAAGTAATGGCCAACATTAAAGTTTTATTTCGGACGGATGGACAGACTGACACACACATACTGACATACTGACTGACGGACAGTTCAACTGCTATATGCCATCCTACCGGGGGCATAAAACATGTAAGTGTTGAATCTAATTACATATAAACTTGAGACTCTGTGAAAAGGGGGTTTAATGCATGTGCATACATAAAGTGTCGTCCCAGATTAGCTTGTGCAGTCCACACAGGCTAATCAGATATGACACTTTATGCTTTTATGATATTTTTTTGTTAAAGAAAGTCTCTTCTAAGCAAAAATCCAGTTTAGAAGGTTAGTGTCATCCCTAATTAGCCTGTGCGGATGGCACAGGCTAATCTGGGGAAACACTTTATGCAGATGCATTGAACCCCCTTTTCACAGAACAAAGCTCATTTACATTTGGTACATACAAGTTATTTTAATTAACTAAATATTTAGTTGTCCTTTCACTCTTAATTCAACAGAAAAGTTATGAAACAATACAACAATGTTGACTATTATAAATAAAGCTGATCGCTTTATACCAGTTATACATTTGTCCATTAAATAATCAACCAATAAATTTTCAAAAACAAATTCTAAGCGAATTCTTATGGGTTGTCTAGGAGAGGCTCAAATCTACAATCTGTATTTTTTAAATCAAACAACATGTAAAAATCTAATGACATCGAACATCGATGGAAATTCTGGTAAAACAACACCAGGTACTAGACATATCTGGGAAAACATAACATGAACATGAATAACACACCCAATTTTGCCAATTTATTTCAGAATCGTCCAAAAAATTAATATTTTTTGGCCCAGCCCTAAAATATGGACAGACCAACCAACTAGCCAACCAACCAACAAGGAGCAACTACCGGTAATCATTATGTCTCCCACCACAATGTTGCAGAGAAATTTTCAGGCTTGCAGACTTTTAACATTTTCTTACAACTCAGCAATTACACAAGAATTTTTTTCTGTCACGCTGCTGTTTTCAGTAACTGTACACTACCTGGTAGTCGATGGTGTGCAGATCCCATAAGATGAGTCTACTATCAGACAGCAGGAGGGCCAGCCTAGTCTCACTGACCTGACAGTTACCGAAGCCCATGACCTTGCAATGGCGGGTCATCCGTATGGAGTCTGACTGACCCCTCAGGTCATAGGTCACTTCAGTGGAGGCACTCTGGCCTGTGTCATCTACAAGGCATGTCGAAATAATTGTATAGGTGTTACAAAAAATATTTAAAGTGATTTATTCACTTTTTATTATTATTTTTTTAAAGAACAAATTGCTTAATAAAAATTCTTAACAAATGGGTTATATGTTAAAAGTTCATTTTGAGAAGGGATATTTCCCATAGAACTACAAAAAGTTAACAATTATAAAGATAACAAAATATTATGCAATATCAATACTACCAAATGCATCTTTGTTCTCCGGAGACATCTGTCCCTGCAGGCATTGCTTACGTCTTACTCTACATGTGATGCTGCCGTTCTCATGCAGGCAGTACAGGATATCCCTCTGTGTCATAGGTAGCACCTGCAGAGCAACATAGCAATATATCCTGCAGTAAAGACATTGTGTTCTTAATGTTTAAAAACCAAGGCCAACTTCTTAACAAAATCATGAACAAATAAAGCAATCTGATGCAATAAATAACAAATATAATACTGTCGTTTATATCTATTAACCCATGCACTTATGTGCACTTCAGCACTATTCAACAACTGGTATTGATGTTAATTTTACCAAACAAACACACTACCTTTGGTGCTAGAAGTAACAAGACATTTATCAAAAGGGCACAGATGAACCACGATACACTTTGGTTTCAAAATCTACTTAAGTCAAAACGCAGCTTCTATTTGAAATGGCCAAATTAACTTTTGACCTGCATTTGTGACCTTCACCTTTTAGGCTGACATTCAGAACTCTGCCTCCCTATAGTGGTCAATAGTTGAAAGTAATTTTTAAACTGCATAATGAATGACAAATAACAGTCCAGACAAGGTGTTTTATGGCTAAATTAACCTTTGAGCTCTAAGTGAAATTAACCTTTGACCTCTAAGTGTGACCTCCACCTTTCAGGTAAGGGGACAAGCAACACACAACTTGTTGTCATATTTTTAATCCATTACTATATGGCAAAGCTAAGGCTGAAACATGAAAATTTAAGATTTTATGGCTGATATTGACTTTGACTACTTAGTATGACATTTATCTTTGAGATAGGGAGATGGATATTACACTCAAACATAGTCTTATGACGGTTTACATTTTTTGGAAAAGTTATGGCTCAAACTGTAATACATATAATCAAGGTGTTTAATGGCCGAATTTGACCTTTGCTCTAAGTATGACCTTGAACTTTTAAAATAGTGGGCAGGGTTTACACGCAACATGGTGACTTATGATAATTACCATTTGTGTAATTTGTATATAGGGCAAAGTTAAAGTGCGACTGCAATTTGTCGCCTTGTTCAAAGGAGGTATAAAAAACCCATAGATTATACATGTATAACAATTTTGTAATGGATAAAACAGGGGGTTTTCAGCACTGTCTGCGCCTTTGGAAAACGGAGGCATTCTCAATGCAAACGGACCTGATCCCAAACCGAAATTAGAACAAAAATTCCCAATTTCCAAAAAAAAAAAAAAAAAAATTTTTTTTTTTAAAACAAATATCTTATGACTTATGATTACTAGTTTGTTAATGTTCCAACTCGTCAAGCTGATGTGTATCATATCAACAAGCACTGCTGTGGTTGAGCGAGGATTTAGCACCATGAACCTGCTGTGCTCCCCATTTCACAGCACATTCACACAAACCAAACTTACTCATCTGATGCTTAACTGCATTTAAGGGCAAATTAACACATTTATTTGTAAAACCTCTGACTTATCTAAGTATGATAAATTCACGTTTACCCAAAATGAGCCCTTTCATCGAAGCAAAAATTCCCAAAACGGACAATTTTGTCAATAAAAAATTCCCAATTTGGTCAGACTCCTTTTCCCAAAATAGGCAGAAAAAACCCTGAATATAGTATATGTAAGTAAGTCAGAGGTCTCTGATTCAATACAAACCAGGGAGTGTTTTCAAGAACTTTCATAAGACATTTACTGGTTCTTCCAAAGAAACTTGTGAGTGTCTCTATATAACGCTATGTAAGCAATCAAATAAAAATACACAGGTTTAAGTTTAACCTATGTACTGTTGTGTTACCTCAAGGAATGGAGACCAAGTTTACTGTTGTGTTACCTCAAGTAATGGAGACCCAGTCTACTGTTGTGTTACCTCAAGTAATGGAGACCCAGTCTACTGTTGTGTTACCTCAAGGAATGGAGACCCAGTCTACTGTTGTGTTACCTCAAGTAATGGAGACCCAGTCTACTGTTGTGTTACCTCAAGGAATGGAGATCCAGATTACTTTTGTGCTAACTCAAAGAATGGAGACCCAGTCTACTGTTGTGTTACCTCAAGGAATGGAGACCCAGTCTACTGTTGTGTTACCTCAAGGAATGGAGACCCAGTCTACTGTTGTGTTATCTCAAGTAATGGAGACCCAGTCTACTGTTGTTACCTTAAGGAATGGAAACCCAGTCTACTGTTGTTACCTTAAGAAATGGAGACCCAGTCTACTGTTGTGCTACCTCAAGGAATGGAGACCTAGTCTTCTGTTGTGTTACCTCAAGGAATGGAGATCCAGTCCTGTCCGCTGGTATGATGCCCACAGTCTGGTTGATCTCAAGGTCAAGAATGAGAACCTCGCGAGGATATACCAGCAGCAGGTGGTGTCGACATGACCGCAGGTACAACATCTGGAGGCACTCATTCAGGGCTATCAGATCCTTGCCCTGTGACCCTTCACTGGACAGGGGAAGAACACGCACAGCAATGAGAAATACAAATAGCAAAATGGATATTGGAATATACTGTTTATAAAGGTTTATTAAGTACCGGTATATTCGAACATTGATCATTTGATATCAATACATGTAACAAATTCTGAAAATTTTAAATATTTCATGGTGAACAAAGCAGCTTAATTCCTAGTATAAATACATGCAGCAATATACCGGTACATGAATATACAGTAAAATGTATAAATTTCATCAATGATATACATATACATACTATTACAAAAGTTGGCATACAAGTAGATCCATGGTAAAACAGGGACACAAAAACAGGTGTCCATTTGCTTTAATATCAAGTTTCAAAAATGATTAAAACTAGCCTCCAAAAAACAATTTTAATGAATAGAAAGACACCATAACTTTATCCATTTCCTATGATGATTCCTTATAAACCAAAATGTTTTCAGAATTATCTATGTCATTCTCTATCCTTGAAGTGTGATGTTTTATTTTCAAATCTGTGATAAAATATTGTAAAACTTGTCATTTCAACATTTTGAGAAACACATCCCTTCAATTCTTAAAACCAGATGCCGGGCCCATTTGATCCACTTTACAAGAGACTGTTGGTCAATGTGAACAAATGTATTTGGTTTTGCAGTTTTAGACGGCAAGCTTTTACTAAAGATTACCCAGCTCTACAACAATAACAACACAAAATAGTTTTGTATGATCAAAAGGACTATATGAGCCTCGTTCTTGGAAAACAAGGCTTAACCCTTTGAGCGCTGGAACCGGATTTTGAAGACCTTTGCAAACAGTTTGGATCCAGATGAGACGCCACAGAACGTGGCATCTCATCAGGATCCAAACTGTTTGCTATTCTGATAGTATTCTTTGAAAAAAATCAAAGAAAATGCTAATTTAAGAAATCCAGCAGACGACATTTTTGCAGACAACAAATTTCCCAGCATGCAAAGGGTTAATGCGTGAATGTAAATTGCTGCCTCAGATTAGCCTGCGCAGACCGCACAGGGTTAACGTGGAGGACACTTTTCGCTTGTATGGAATTTTTTGTTGATAGGAAGTCCCTTCCAAACCAAAATCCTCTATAGGCTGAAGGTGTCATCCCTGATCAGCCTGTGTGGACTGCGCAGGCCAATCTGGGACAACACTTAACCCTTTCCCACTCAGAGGCAAAGTGAAAATGGCATTTGCAAACAGCATAAAACCAGTACAGCCTTACTCGCAGTCTGTTCAGGTTTTATGCTGTTTGCTGCTCATCAGTATCTAAGGGTTCGAAATAAAGCCTTTAAAACTTGCATCTAGTTAGAAAGGTCTTAAATTAAATATAACATTCTAAGGGACTACAAAGGCGTCAAAATACGTATCTAAGTGGTCAAGGGTTAGTTAATGCCTATGCACTTTGCCCACTTGTCCCAACATGAAGCCCACATGTAGCACGTACTTGCTGATCTCTCCCACCAGTATCCTGGTCATCCTCTTGGCCAGGTTCTTGGACGTTGACTGCTTACGCTCCAGACTTCCCATGGACGACTCACCCTTAGAATTTCCTGCTTGATAAAAGATATATGGAACGAGTTCAAAACTAAAGCATTATATATAAGAATGTTTGGCAGATACAATAAATAAACGTTAAAGCCTTGTTATGTCTTGCATTCAATATCTGGAAGTAAATTGTGATCTGCCATATGACTTCAGACAAATAAAATATTGCTGTATACATCAGCACATTTGAGCTTGCTGTGGGAAAATTGGGCTGGATGCATTTGCCTCAAGTGTCATCCCATATTAGCCTGTTCAGTCACACAGGCTTATAAGGGACAATACTTTTTGTATTCATATATCTGAATATAGACCCATTAAAAGAATCAGCAGTCAATATTTAAGAAATTGAAAGTGTAAGCAATAAAATATACTTCATGATAACAAAGTTGAGCTACACATGAAGTGTTTGCTAAAATGAAGTAAAATATACTTATATTAATCTAATTTATGAGACAAAGAAAGTAATAACATTAAATTGTTATAGTTTTTTCAATTGTTTTATAGTCATAGTAATATCAAAACAGTGAATTTGTCCCACCTGATGGACTGGAAATGTAGAATTTCTTTCCGTTACTCGACGGTGTCTTTGTTATGGAGAAGTCATCAATGAACACAATGGAGTCTTGACCCAAAACTGAAAGAAAATCATGTTTTAATAACAATAACAAGAAATGGTTGTTGTTTTAAACATCTGTATGCATCCATCTAAATAAATCTTACTTACTGCATAAAAGTAAGTACTTGAACCTTCGAGTGATTTTGACCGATACAAGTATATGAATACAGCTTTTTAAAAAGCTGTCATTTAAATACACACCCAGGGATTGTCTGTTAGTTTGTGTTGTTGAAATATTGAATTACAGCCATTCATTTTACTTTTCGAAAATCATTACCGGAGAAAATACCAAGCCCTGCTAACAGAGATAATATTTTTACTTTTAAATATTACCCATTGAAGTTTGGAAGTTTTTATTACAGCATTGACTGCATTTGAAGGAAAGAATCACAAGAAAGGAGGATCAATCACACATACATGTAGTGTGTATATCAAAGTGTATAAGCCTTTACCACTTAGATACCTATTTCGTGTATTTGAAGTCTCTCAGAAAGTTATATTTAATTTAAGACCTTTCTTACTAGATTCAAGTTTTTAAGGTTTATCTCCAAACCTTAAATACTGATGAGCAGCAAACAGCATAAAACCTGAACAGTCTGCAAGTTACTCGCAAGCTGTTCTGGTTTTATGCTGTTTGCTCATAGCCATTTTTACTTTGCTTCTAAGTGGGCATGGGCTAATACATACAGGCCACGTTTCTAAAGCAGAATGGATCAAGAGCTAGGGAGCAGAGAGCCTCTGTGTATGTCTTCTTCCAGAGCTTGGTTCCCGTGTCAGCGTTCCACAGTATGACAGCATACGGGGGATGAAGGGCAACCAGCAGGTCACGTGAGGCATCTTGCCATGGCAACCATTCCATACCTGCTCAGTGTAAGTAATTGTAAGCCAGTGATTTTTTTTGCTTTAATTTGTTACAGCCTGTGTCATTTGAATTGGGAAAATTAGCGCGATAAACCGTGAAATTGGGAAAAATAGCGCGATAAACCATGAAATTGGGAAAAATTAAGCATTATAAATAGGATTATAAGTAACAGAAGTGATATTGTTTTTAAGTGCATGTTCAGGGAGTTTTCTAGAAAAGGAGTCTGGTCAAATTGTTTTTTTTTTTAATTAATTAAAGTGGCAAGTTTGGGAATGATTTATGGACAAAAATGACTAAATTCAAGTTATATATTTTGTTAGATGTTTAAAAAATAAAGTTGAGACCTAGATTTAAGAAATCATAATTAAGTTATATGAGATTTCTTTCTGGTTTTTTTTTTGGGAAATTTTGGTCAGAATTTTGGGAAAAAACGTGTATTTTTGCAATTGGGAAGCAGCCGAAATTCGGCTGTAAATTTGAGCAAAAAAATCACTGTAAGCACATGACACATATTTCCATTGCTAGTAGACAATAACACACAAAATATTTTTGATTGAATACTTAGTGTGTCTTCCATAAATAAATATGGAACTTCATGTAGGTTAGTTTACGTAAAAAAAACACTTCAAATTTATTTTGTATTTTTGATATGGAGTTATTTGACTAAGTTTGACAAAGTTTTATAATTTGCTGATATTCAAAATATTTTTTTTTACTAAAAATGCTTCTTGTAATTGACCAACAAAGACTGAGTAGACTAATGCAGTTTGACTTTAATTGGTTTTAATCAGTGCAGCCTAATTTAACCAATGGACTTCTCACAATGGGACCACAGACCATGGACAAACAAAACAGAAGAGCATTAAACGACTTTGCAAGTCAATTAGGATAAATAGACCTTTGCTTTTATAGTAAATGAAAACAAAATGTTTTTTATGGTAATGAAAGACTTATTATTTCAGACTTGTATAAACATACACACATGTGCATATATTAATATCCTTTAATCACACAAAGAAACACTTATATATACATAAATGAATTCAGACTTACATAAAACTAGACACAAGTGCAAGTACATATCCATAAATCACACGAAGAAGCTAAATGAAATTAATTATTTTCAAACATACGTACATACATACAAGTAAATTAACCCATACATACATGCATACAAATATGAATACACATACACATATGCTTTTATATTTCTATTTATGTATGTGTGTAAAATTTAGTCCCAGATTAGCCTGTGCAGTCCACACTGGCTTATCAGGGAAGAAACTTTCAACATTTATGGAATTTCACTTTTGAAGGAAACCTCTTCTGAACGAAAATCCAGTTAAGGCAAAACATCTCATCCCTGATAAGCCTGTACAGACTGCACAGGCTAATCTGGGACAACAGTTTACACACATGCATTGAGCCCAGTTTTTAAGAATACAACTCAATTATTATAAGGTGTATACCAAGAATGGGTTTGTTGCCGTCACAACATTCTGACTTGGGCTCTCCCTGTGCCACATCCCAGACTATTATGTTGCCCGAGGTATCGGCAGAGGCCAGGCGTAACGAGTATGGGCTCCCTAGATCGTGGGCGTAGTTTTCTCTAGACCACTTGACCTGCATTAACCCGTTTACACTTAGATTCGTATTTTCACACATTTGTAGTCCCTAAGTCTAGAAAATTAAATTAAATTGAAGACCTCTCTTACTAGATTCAAGTTTGAAGGCTTCATCTCCAACCCTTAGATACTGATAAGCAGCAAACAGCATAAAACCTGAACAGACTGCAAGTGAATCACAGGCTGTTCTGGTTTGATGCTGGTTGCACAGCCATTTTCACTTTGTTTCTGAGTGGGAAAAGGTAAAAGGTATCAACAGATAGCATTGGATATGTTTAGTCTCTGATATTTTCAGTGAAACTGACCAAAGACAGTGTGGTATTATTGATCAGTTCTCAAAAATCTAAAAAAAAGTAAAACAATATCATACAACAACATTGCTTGAAGAATGATACAGAATAGCATTTGAAAGGAAGTTTATGTAAACTGATAGCAAACCCTTTCCCACTCAGAAGCAAAGTGAAAATGGCTATAAGCAACCAGCATAAAACCAGAACAGCCTGCAAGTAACTCACAGTCTGTTCAGGTTTTATGCTGTTTGCTGCTCATTAGTATCTAAGGGTTTGCAAGAAGCCTTTAAAACTTTAGCCTTCTAAGAAAGGTCTTTAATTAAATTTGACTTTCTAAGGGACTACAAATGCGTCAAAATACATAAGTGGGAAAGTTTTAATATTTTAAACAACATCGGATCCTTACCTTGACTACAGATGACTTGTGCCTGTTCAATACTTGAATTACCTGCAAGAATGGGCAGAGATTATACAGCCTGATTAGCTTTGAATATAAAAAAACAACATGGCAAATTTAAAGTTTTTTTGTACAGACTAAAGAGCCTGTGCATAGACATGCATTTGGTAAAGCAACTTGAGCGAACTACAAATTTACAATACTTTAAGAGCTTTCTTGTTGTATAAATGTACTTTAAAAACAATCTTTTATAATCATGTACAATTCTTTAAAAAAAAACAACTGGGTCACTTCACTAAAGTTTCTCATAATAATTTAATGTCTCTTAGCCCCATTCGTTTAGTCAGAAAAACTGTATCTGCTAACAATGTGTTGGGCAGGTCTCTTCCAGGTTTTACATGATAAGAGCTGAAAATTGGCTGAATCAGGCAAAATGAAAGGTTGACAGTACATTGATTTAATTTGTACAAGTATACTTACCTGAACAGTTTTGGGGTCTACAACAACTACATGGTTATTGCAACCATAGGCAACAAAACCCTGCCAGCCCCTAAAATATAGACAATCATGTGTCAAGGACCATATCATATCCACAAACACACTATTATACAATATCGTACCAATATTTGAGCTACATATATATACACAATTTTGAAGAGGCAAAGCAATTAATAATTAAAAGAGTTGTTGCCTTGTTACAGTGTATGTTTAAAGATGAGCCACCAAATAGGCATGTTATGTAACGATTGCCAAAACTGCACTCTAGGACTCAGTGCTGACAAAAAAATTAGCCTTAAACATATTTGGTTGTCAGACGTCTTATGAAAATTGTCGAGTAAGAAGATATGTTTGCAGCGTAAAACACAGATTTTAAGAACTATTTACTTTAAACATGCCAGAACAGATGGATTCAACAATCAGAATGTAAATACATGGTTATACTATTTGGCTGCATGAACAAAATACTCGTCGGCAATCTGACCTGATCCAACGAATAATATTAAAGAATAAAGATAACACTTGTGTTGGACCAATCAAATCACTCATGTGTTTGAAACGTCGAACAGTTGAAAGGTATGTAAACAAAAGTTTCAAAAGGCGCTGGAAAGTTAGTTTTGATGCATAGTGAAACGGCAAGAACGGTCAGAATGTTTTTTCATACGTTTTATTGAATTATGGTACCAAGGTCAGTGAATTTTGCAGGGAAAATGCCCTTTAATCCGTGAAGATTTCAGTCTTTGATCTGGTCAGATCATCGCAAGTAGGCAACGAGACTTGTGCATCGTGACATTTCTTAAAAATTGATCTAGCAATTGTAAAAATATTGCAAGATATGTACATTTCCAGAAAGGAAATTCATTTCTGTGTTTAATAAGACTGAGTACATGGAAATCGCTGCACAATTGATGAAGTAATGGCTGTTCAAAGTGATACACCCTATTTTCGGTTCATTTTGAGTTGAAAACCTTGGGATATAAAAAAATAATATATTTGATAGTGAAATGTATTTTTCAGAGAAATTGATTTTTCGTTATAATTTGACTATTTTTCATTCAAAACTAGTGACCTCAAAATCAATAGGGGTCATCTGCAAGTCATGATCAATCTACCCATGAAGTTTCATGATCCTAGGCGTATGCATTCTTGAGTTATCATTCAAAAACCATTTTACTATTTCTGGTCACCGTGACCTTGACCTTTGACCTAGTGACCTCAAAATCAATAGGGGTCATCTGCAAGTCATAATCAATGTACCTATGAAGTTTCATGATCCTAGGCCCAAGCGTTCTTGAGTTATCGTCTGACAACCACCTGATGGAAGGACCGACCGACAGACCGACCGACAGACAGACCGACATGAGCAAAGCAATATACCCCCTCTTCTTCGAAGGGGGGCATAATAATGTTTTCATATACTAATGATTATCATAGCATCACGCTAACCACATGTGTTACCAACTGAGGCTAAAAAACCTGTCAAAACACTAATTTTGAATATCAAACAAATTGAGCGCTGACCAATTCACATTGATAATTCACATAAATTAACTTTCGTTTTTGACAGATTTTCAGAAAATAATTTGTAAATATTGCATCATTCTAAATTTAGAGTTAATTAATGATTGGTTAAATAAAAACAGTGCTTGATGTGCGCACATCGCGTTGAACGATTACACATGCCTCTGTCCCAAATGGATGACAAATAGGGGCACGCCACACATTTCATGTTATGGATTCATCCGCATAGTGCACATGTGTGTTTACTTCCCGAAAATGGAGAACGTCTGTGTTCATGAAATTCTTAAACACATTAATCTCAATATTTGCCAGAAATTATGAGGTTTTGTAAGTAATACATATACTGATTACTGACTACAGTATAGGTGGCATGATTGATCGTTTTAGGTGTCCTGCTTTTTGGTCAAATTTCCCTACATTTTTAATGGGATGTCCCGATTTGGACCTGAAAATTTTTGGCATGTATGATATTGTTATTGTCTGAATGGAAAAATAAGCAAATTAAAAAGGGGGTGAGTAACCTAAAGAATTGCAATAATATTTATATTTTTCTGACCCAAGCTACTGCAACCAGACACATAAAAGTTGAAAGTTAATTTCATTTCACAATATTTGGGCTTCAAGTGATGTTTCCAGTCATTTATGACATTTGCTTACCAAGAATTGATTCATACAAATAAAATATGGTTTCTTGCATATTTACCAATTAGTTTAGCAAGTTTGCTATTAAACAACAGCCTTGGTGGGGCATAGTGAAATACTCAGAGTTGAGCAGACCTGACAAAATGCCTGGTTATAAACCGGCAAAAAATAAGAATTACATTTTAGACAAAACTTAGTTTACTTCTTATAATACCATTTAATTTTGCCATACATAATTAAGATGGTGTTAACGATGATAAGATGACACCATAAATACGTGTATATTTAACACTTTTCCTGTTGAAATATGTTTCCTGAAACATATCCGAACATTATAAATCCGACTAATATTCATCTTTTCTTACCAGTCAATAACGCCTTTATTTTGCGTTGACAGTATGCCAGTTATCAACTTTGGTGAAAGCTTCATGTCCTGACTTAAGAAATATCACTCAATTAACGGAATTGATTTATGGAGACTTGAAATCGGCGAAAACAAATTATTTCCTCTCAAAATCTTCCATGTTGACATTTTACTCTATTGTCACATTCATAAACTTAAATGAAAATAAATATTTAAAAATAATATGTTTTATTGTATAAACACTTTTTCATATTAATTTATAATTTAAATTAATTTAAATGACTTTAAATGGTTCATTAAGTAAAACATTTGATAAGCATTGATTAATATCTTTATTAAGTAGATTATTGATATTATATTACTAAACGGTGCGCATGTAAACAGTGACGACTCTGTCGTGGCATTTACAGGTATTTCTCAATTGAATATTGCAGACACAGTTTGCATGCCTATTAGGACAAGCAAACGCATCTGTTGTCGTTACATTTACTTTTATAATATTTGTAGGTAAAAGCACAGCATACACTTGAATGGGAAAGTTAATAGAAAAGTATATAGCATGTTATTTCATACCGACAATAAATAATGATTTGATTTTGATAAGCACATGGGTACCCCTGCACCTGTGTTGCTGTATACTATCATTTAAGTCCATTGTTTATTTTCCACTGACACAAGGTGCCAAAATTGAACTCTTGATCCCTCTTTTTCTAATTAGCATACATTTCCCATTTGATTCCCCAATAGTAATGCATGATCACCAATCATATAACTTATAACATTTGAGCCGTGCTGTGTGAAAAGGGGTTTAATTCATGTGCGTAAAAGATCGTCTCAGATTTGCCAGTGCAGTCTGCACAGGTTTTTGCTAACAAGAGACTTTCTGTGAGCGAAAAATACCATAAAAGCGAAAAGTGTTGTCCCTGTCTTAGCTTGTGCAGACTGCATGTGCATTAAATCCCCTTTTCACAGAGCACGGCTTATTTGTTTGGCTTGATAATTTCAGATTCGACAAGCAGACAGTTTTGTGCAATCCAATGTGTCCAAGGTAGTCCCTGTTGTATCGTAAATGAAGAAGATGTACAGTACGAATATGAAGGTTGAGATCGCCATGAGAGTTTTTCTCATTGGCTTCTTTTTGTAAGTATTTTACCAATAATTCTTGACTAATCATTTTCTGTCTTTTTAAGATAGCATAAGCAGAATATGAGCTTTTGCAATGGCCATTTGTCTCTTGTAAATTGTCAGCATTAAGCTTGTGGCCACTCAAGTGGCAATAGTTTTTGCCTAATATTAATGAAACTTTCTTTTATTAAAAATGTGTGAAGAATTTATCTTTGCAGAGTTAAAATCAAGTTCCAAAGGGCTAAAAAATTTGTTCAAACTTAATTCAAAGTAACAAATTGGTCAATGCTGTGGAGTATAGAAGTGCGGTACAATTGTATGCTCTACTACATAAAAATTAGTAAATATTTTTTTGTCATAATGAAATCTTCATTCTTGGCTGATTTCAATAAAATCAGTATGGTTCCACTCTATTCAAATGTTTGCAGCCTGGGAGAGGTAGTTTGATTTGTTAACTTTCCAAAATGCTTTTAGTTTTAAACTATTTATTTTAGCTCGATTGAAATTAAATTACTTACAACTTATTTGAAACACACTCGAGTCTGTTTCCTGGAACTAGAACCAGTACTTGGTGTCTTAGGGAGGAGATCTAAAGAATGCTCCCACACTTGGGATCAAACCGATGACCTCCTGGTCGCTAGATGGACACCATATCCATCACAACACGGCAAAAATGCTTTAGTCAACACTGCTGTTCTGACATAAATTGATTAGAAAATGTTGTGTTATTTATGTTATAAATAAACATGTATATTTATGTCTTAAACACACAACTCTATTTGATTAGCTATACAGATAAAGCTCCTGGGTTCAGAAGAAAAATACAGCCAGAGGAGTTTTGGTTGTACAACTTCCCCAGATCTGAAAGCTACTATCCCAGCAGCTATTTATGGGTAAGATTGTCACATCAAACAGAAACACAGTGATTGTGTGTGGCTTCAAATTTATTATGCTTATGCTTTTCACAAAATTTCCAGTGAAACAAATAGTTTATCTTTGTCCTTATGCCATAGAACCTGGTTTGGAGTTTTTCAGAGCAACATTTGGGCTTGCATTCAATAAAAGTCCTAATGATTAAAAGATTTCTGAAATAAAGTATAGTATATGAGCTGTGCTCTGAGGAAAGGGGGTTTACTGCATGTGTGTAGAGTGTCATCCTAGATAAGCCTATGCAGTCCGCACAGGCTAATCAAGGTCGACACTTTCCACCTTAACTTGATTTTTGCTAAGACGAGACTTTCTTAAAATAAAAAATATATTAAAAGCGGAAAGAATTGTCCCTGATAATCCTGTGCGTGCTGCGCAGGCTTATCTGGGACAACCTTTTATGCACATGCATTAAACCCCCCTTTTCACAGTGCACGGCCCATCTACATTTTATGACCTGCTTGTGCACACTTTTTTTGCAACTGCTGGCTATATATCAATGATACTTAATATGAAACTTAACAACCAAGAGTGCTGTCCCCTGGATGTTCTGCTTTTATGATTTTTCTCAGAGTTATGAAACTTTGCGTGTTTGGAGAATCATTATAGTCTTGCGCATTATTCTTCACCTGCTTGTCTTTTTACTGGAATGCAAACAACCTTTTAAGAAAATTGCCTAAGAGTTGTTTTTAGCTCTACTGGCCGAAGGCCTGAAGAGCTTATGTCATGGCGTGGTTTCCGTCGTCCGTGCGTGCGTGTGTGTGTGCATGTGTGCGCTGGACTGTTTCTTGTTTACGTGATAAAGTCCACAGTTTTCATCCGATTCTTTTCAAACTTGTTCAGTGTCTTTATATTAATGAGGACTCGAACCCTATTGAAAATGGGTTACATCAAAGTTAAGTCCAGAATTATCTCCCCTTGAATTTGAGAAAATTGTGAAATAAGGCTTGTTTACGCAATAAAGTCCACATTTTTCATCCAATCATTTCCCAACTTGCACAGTGGGTTTATCTGAATGATGAGTCAAACCCTATTGAAAATGAGCAATATCGGAGTCATAAGTCCAGAATTATCACCCCTTGAATTTGAGAAAAAAATGAAAATCTTTAAAAAAAATCATAACTTTTGCAATATTGAAGATAGCAACTTTATATTTGGCATGCATGTGTATATCATGGAGCTGCACATTTTGAGTGGTGAAAGGTCAAGGTCATCTTTCAAGGTCAAAGGTTAAAAAAAATCAAAGCAGCGCAGAAGGAGACATAGTGTTTCTGACAAACACATTTCTTGTTTGTTTACATATAAAGTTCTATCCTTTTGAAACTTCAACGGATGTTTTATATCATCAAGGGCCAGAATCCCATTGAGAGTGAACAAAATTTGTCCAACTTATTGTTGAAAAGGAGCCTTTTAAGTTTAAATTTTACGTTTCTTTTTGTTTATGCGATAAATTTCCCATTTTGGGTCTGTTTATTTAAAACTAACTCAGATTGTTCATACTATCAAGGGCTTGAGCCTTATTGATTCCAGCCAGTAGATTCAGATTCAGGCCCTCATGGGCCTCTTGTTACATAATGCCAGAATGTTAGTCTTTATAGAAATATGAAGAAATGTTAATGTTTCCTTTTGGTGTAGGCTTTTTATTTGCTTATTTTGAGTAAATTTCAAATGTAAATTATTAAGATAAAACAAACACATAAACATTACTCTCATGCACTTCAATTTGTTACATACCTATGCATTACTTCTGTTAAACTATTAATGATGTTGATAGTGCTGCCCTTCTTATTGCAAGCACACATTGATTGTTGGAATAAACACCCTGGGAAGTATACAACCTACTTCCATGATTGTTATTGCTTTTTGTTCTTCTATTATCAGCTAACAGTGTTTTGTGTGCCTTCCCTCACGGCCTGGTGTGTGTACCAGTTCACCAAGGATCTTGTCGATACGGTCCAATTTCTACTAGGTATTGGAGCCTCTCTTCTAGCTTTATAGTGAAAACTTGTTAACGCTCAAATGGTCACATTATTGTGCAAACATCACGAAACTCGGTCAAAACATTTGCCTAAATGAAATCTCTGCCAATTTGTAACTGGGTCATGTGAGCTCAAAAACTAGGTATTTAAATCAAATAAAAATAGCATGTTTATCCTTTTAAAGTCACTTTCTTTGTTCGAAGTTCATGAACCTGGGTCAGAACATTTGTTCTTTTTGTTCTAAGATTTCATCTGAGTTCAAAAATAAAAATTGCCTAGAAAGAATATTTATGTTTCATGAAGTACTTTTATTATTTTGAACTCCACCTTGTCATAATAGTTCAGTTTCTAAGGGCCTTAGGTGAGCCCCTTAGGGCCCATGACCCTTTTGTTTTTATATTCAGTAACCCACATTTCTTTAAAATTGATAACATAATTTAATATTCAGAGGGATCTGCGATGCTCAATTGCAATTAAATGAACAATTTTAAACAGATATGTATATATTCCGTCCCAACATAAAATAAAGAAATGCATGGAAGTAAATGTGTGTCACGGTTTGTTTTAGATAAATAAGTAATATTTCCTGTTACATCATTTTCGGAAAAATATTTTGAATTCTTTACAGGTGTGTATATGTCTGTGTTTCTCACGGCGGACATAACCAACTGTCTGAAACTTACTGTTGGAAGGTATGTGATATAATACTGTCATTTTTTTGTGTATATGCCGTCATTGAGGACTACTTATTTTGTGAAATATAACATTAATATAATGAAATATCCATTAAGACCATTTAAAAAATCGTTTGGCTGTTTTAAAATAAATGTTTATTTGTCATGCTTTTCTCCCACAAAGGAAGGCATAATCTCAGATCTTGAAACAAACTAGAGTAATTTAAGGTACTCATTTGCAGCAAGCCACCTTAAAAAATGATATATATATATTATATATATATATATATATATATATATATATATATATATATATGAATTATAGCTCTTTCATTTGTTAAATAAATAATGAGTTCCAAACTTCTGACACATTGTAAGATAGTAAAACCAAATGCTTGATTGCAGCCCAAAAGCTGCATAATAACTTAAAGAAGTGATCTTTTAAACTACAATACAAAAAAGTATATATCATAAACAAAGTCGGTTAAACCAACCAAAAGAACGGCATCACAGTAAGAGGGTCTCAAGCTTGAAACTTGTTGTTGCCCTACAGGCCGCGTCCAGACTTTCTAGCACGCTGTTTCCCTGACGGTAACGTCGAGGACCCTGAGAAGTGCAAGGGCAGTCTGAAGGACGTCATAGACGGGTACAAGAGCTTCCCCAGCGGACACAGTGCATGTATGTGATTGTATGTAGTACTTGCTGCTATGTAGTGGACAATGTGCATTTATGTGCTTGTATGTGGTACCTGCCACTATGTAGTGGACAAGGTGCATTTATGTGCTTGTATGTGGTACCTGCCACTATGTAGTGGACAAGGTGCATTTATGTGCTTGTATGTGGTACCTGCCACTATGTAGCGGACAAGGTGCATTTATGTGCTTGTATGTGGTGCCTGCCACTATGTATGTGCTTGTATGTGGTACCTGCCACTATGTAGCGGACACAGTGCTTGTACATGCTTGTATGCATTACCTGTCACTATGTAGTGGACACAGTGCTTGTACATGCTTGTATGTGGTACTTGCCACTATGTAGTGGACACAGTGCTTGTATGTGCTTGTATTTGGTACTAGCCTCTATGTAGTGAAAACAGTGCTTGTACATGCTTGTATGTGGTACTTGCCTCTATGTAGTGGACACAGTGCTTGTATGTGGTGGTATGTAGTACTTGCCACTATGTAGCGGACAAGGTGCATTTATGTGCTCTTATGTGGTGCCTGCCACTATGTAGTGGACACATTGCTTGTTTGTGCATGTATGTGGTACCTGCCACTATGTAGTGGACACAGTGCTTGTACATGCTTGTATGTGGTACTTGCCACTATGTAGTGGACACAGTGCTTGTATGTGCTTGTATTTGGTACTTGCCTCTATGTAGTGGACACTGCTTGTACATGCTTGTATGTGGTACCTGCCACTATGTAGTGGACACAGTGCTTGTATGTGGTGGTATGTAGTACTTGCCACTATGTAGCGGACAAGGTGCATTTATGTGCTTGTATGTGGTACCTGCCACTATGTATTGGACACATTGCTTTTTTGTGCTTGTGTGTGGTACCTGCCACTATGTAATGGACACAGTGCTTGTATGTGGTACTTGTCATTTTGTAGTGGACACCATGCGTGTGTGTGGTACCTTCCACTCTGTAGTGGACACAGTGCTTGTATGTGGTACTTGCCACTATGTAGTGGACACAGTGCTTGTATGTGGTACCTGCCACTATGTAGTGGACACAGTGCTTGTATATGGTACTTGCCACTATGTAATGGACACAGTGCTTCAATGTGGTACCTGCCACAATGTTATGGACACAGTGCTTGTATGTGGTACCTGCCACTATGTAATAGACACAGTGCTTGTATGTGGTACCTGCCACTATGTAGTGGACACAGTGCTTGTATGTGGTACCTGCCACTATGTAATGGACACAGTGCTTGTATGTGGTACCTGCCACTATGTAGCGGACACATTGCTTGTATGTGGTACTTGCCATTATATAGTGGACACAGTGCTTGTATGTGGTACCTGCCACTATGTAATAGACACAGTGCTTGTATGTGGTACCTGCCACTATGTAATGGACACAGTGCTTGTATGTGGTACCTGCCACTATGTAGTGGACACAGTGCTTGTATGTGGTACTTTCCATTATGTAGTGGACACAGTGCTTGTATATGCTTGGATGCGGTACCTGCCACTATGTAATGGACACAGTGCTTGTACATGCTTGTATGCGGTACCTGTCACTATGTAGTGGACACAGTGCTTGTACATGCTTGTATGCGGTACCTGCCACTGTGTAGTGGACATAGTGCTTGTACATGCTTGTATGCGGTACCTGTCACTATGTAGTGGATACAGTGCTTGTACATGCTTGTATGCGGTACCTGCCTCTGTGTAGTGGACATAGTGCTTGTACATGCTTGTATGTGGTACCTGTCACTATGTAGTGGACACAGTGCTTGCACATGCTTGTATGTGGTACCTGCCACTATGTAGTGGACACAGGGCTTGTACATGCTTGTATGTGGTACCTGACTCTATGTAGTGAACACAGTGCTTGTATGTGGTACCTGCCACTATGTAGTGGACACAGTGCTTGTACATGCTTGTATGCGGTACCTGCCACTGTGTAGTGGACACAGTGCTTGTACGTGCTTGTATGTGGTACCTGCCACTATGTAGTGGACACAGTGCTTGTATGTGGTACCTGCCACTGTGTAGTTGACACAGTGCTTGTATATGCTTCCATGTGGCACCTGCCACTATGTAGCGGACACAGTGCTTGTATATGCTTGTATATGGTACTTGTCATTATGTAGTGGACACAGTGCTTGTATGTGGTACCTGCCACTATAAATTGGACACAGTGCTGATACATGCTTGTATGTATTGGACATAGTTCTTGTTGTATGTGCTTGTATATGGTACTTACCACTATCTGGTGGACACAGTGCTTGTTCATGCTTGTATGTGGTAACTGCGCTTGGACACAGTGCTTGTGTGTGCTTGCATGTGGTACTTGCCACTATGTAGTGGACACAGTGCTTTTATGTGCTTGTATGTTGTACCTGCAACTATGTAGTGGAAACAGTGCTTGTATGTGCTCTTATGTGGTACCTGCCACTTTGTAGTAGACACAGTGCCTGTACGTGCTTGTATGTTGCGTCATTCTGTAGAGGGATTGCATTGAAAACTTTTGCACATCAATTATTTGTTGCATTAAATAAAATAGATTTACTGATGATGGATTTTATGATTGAACAATATTTTTTAATTTATTGAAAATTTACAAATATACTTAAAGCAAATAGATAAACATTAATTTCAGTGATCTTTGGCTGCCTTGCATACATTGCCTTGTATCTAGCCGGGAAACTACACGTGTGTAATGCTCGTGGCAGAGGCAGTGCTTGGCGGATAGTGTGTGTTATACTGCCGTTGTTATGGGCCACCCTGGTCGCGGTCTCACGAACTGCGGACTACCACCACCATTGGCAAGGTTGGCTTTGTTGTTTTTGCTTTGATACTTATAATGACTGAAGAAATTGTTGAGTTTCAACATATTTATTTGAGCTGGTGCATCAAAGTCCCCAGATTCGTGCTCATTTCCTCCAAAGAACCAGTACTTGTTATCTTTGAACGTATTTTGTGATCTCTCCCCAAGCAGGATCAAAGTGGGCATAAAATTGTCTATACATTTTGGCTGTGCTCTGTGAAAAGAAGGTTTAATGCATGTGCGTTTTCTGCACAGGCTAATCAGGGACGACACTTTCCGCTTTTATGATACTTTTCGTTTACAGAGAGTCACTTCTTAGCAAAAATCCCGTTTTATAGGCGGATATAGACTGCACAGGCTAAATTGGGACGACACTTTACTCACATGCATTAAACCCCCTTTTCACAGAGTATGGCTAATTTTGTTAAAATTTTACTTAAACGTTACTCTTCATGCAAGTACATAGAGTTTAGTAAATCCGTGTACAGTTTAACAGCCTAAGTTTCCATGTATGTTAGCTATGTCTTTATAACCACTCATTTATCAGAAGATTTGCTGAGTGCACCATCTTCAGCAAAAGCTTAACTGACATAAAATTAGAACAAAAGACTTATTAATTAACTTTTTTTAAATTGTTTCCTACATTGTGATCTTGACATCTTTCAGATGTTACAGTGGGCAGTATACTAGGGCTGGTGATATCTTTTGTGACGTATCGCTCCTATTACCCGTCCCTGATGCGTTTGAATTCCGATGTTCCATACGTGTCAATAAGCAACACTGTAACCATACCATACACTGACAGACTGACAATGCCAGAGGTGGCGATATCCATGAGTGGACCATTAGACACATTGAAAACCACATGACCACTGCAATGATGGGTATATGACCGTAAAACTCAGTCTATCGCTACCAGCGGACAACAACATGAGGACTATTCTATCAGAAGTGTTCTGGCCATTAAAGTTATTGTCGTGGTCCATTTGATCGACTTTCATGAGAGTTTTGCGTTTGGCAGCATATGGAAGGTTAAGCAGTTAGTGATTCATATAAGATTGGTTTAATTGCTTTAGTGTTTGAGTTATAAATAAGAAACAGAAAAAATATCAATTTCAAGTAAGCAAACATTCTTGAAATATTTCTTGTTAAAGGGACTTTTTCTCTGATGAGCACAGAGAAACAACACAGTAAATTTTATATTATGTATGTTTATATAATTGGGTCATTTCAAGCGCACCACAGTAAATTATATAATATGTTTGTACATGTAATAGGGTCTTTCTAAGCGCACCACAGTAAATGATATGTATATACATATCACTGGGCCATTTCAAGTGCACCACAGTAAATTATATATTTTGTATGTACATATAATTGGGCCATTTCAAGCGCACCCCAGTAAATTATATATTATTCATGTACATATAATTGGGCCATTTCAAGCGCACCACAGTAACTTATATATTATCTATTTATATATAATTGGGACATTTCAAATGTTTGTAGACAAGATAATGCACTTAATGCACTTTATTATCCCCCACCATAGGCGGAGAGATATTGTTTTGGCCTTGTCCGTTCGTCTTTTCGTCCGTCCGGCACTTTTGTGTCCAGAGCCATATCTTGGAAGTGCTTTGGCGGATTTCATTGAAACTTGGTATGAGTATATATATGGATAAGAGGATGATGCACTCCAAATGGCACTGTACACCATCTGTTAATAACGGAGTTATGGCCCTTCCTTTGTATCTTGAAAAAATGCTTTTTTGTGTTTGGAGCCATATCTTGGAAGTGCTTTGGCGGATTTCGTTGAAACTTGGTATGAGTATATATATGGATAAGAGGATGATGCTTACCAAATGGCATTGTACACCAATGGATAATAACAGAGTTTTGGCCCTATGTATCTTGAAAAAATGCTTTTTTGTGAGTCCGGAGCCATATCTTGGAAGTGCTTTGACGGATTTCATTGAAACTTGGTATAAGTATGTTAATGGATAAGAGGATAATGTTGGCGTTGTCCACCCGTCCAAAAGTATTTTGGCCGGGGATATCAATTCAACGAATTTGCTTGTTTACTATATAACAATGTGAAAATGGATACAATTGCAATACTTATATGACAACAGCTATATGGTTCATACAACTGTCATGTGATTGTAAAGTTGCGAAACTTCTTCTTTCGGTTGAATTTTTTATTGTAAAAATACTTAAAGTTTCCCTTTCTGAAATATAATTGGTCACCATAATCCTAAAAGATGGGAAACAAATTTAAACAAGAAGCTTTAAAAGTGGAGACTATTGTCATCTAATACTTCCAGTTTAGGAGTGCTTTAGAGTTTCAACATGGTCTTGCGTTTTTAGCTCCACTGAGCTTTTGTGATTGCTTTTTGTCCGTTGTGCGTTGTACGGCGTCAACATTTGCCTTGTAAACTCTCTAGAGGCCACATTTATTGTCCAATCTTCATGAAATTTGGTCAGAAGATTGGTTTCAATGATATCTTAGATGAGTTCGAAAATGGTATAGTCTTGAAAAACATGGCTGCCAAGGGGCGGGGCATTTTACCTTATATGGCTATATATGGCTATAGTAAAATCTTGTTAACACTCTAGAGGCCACATTTATTGTCTTATCTTCATAAAACTTGGTCAGATGATTCATTCCAATAATATCTTGGACGTGTTCGAAAATGCTGCCGATTGGTTGAAAACATGGCCGCCAGGGGGCGGGGCATTTTTCCTTATATGCCTATAGTAAAACCTTGTTAACACTCTAGAGGCCACATTTATTTTCCGATCTTCATGAAACTTGCTCAGAAGATTTGTCCGACTGATATCTTGGATGAGTTCAAAAATGGTAACCTTGGCTTGAAAAACATGGCTGCCAGGGGGCGGGGCATTTTTCCTTATATGGCTATAGTAAAATCTTATTAACACTCTAGATGCCACATTTATTGTCCAATCTTCATGAAACTTGGTCAGAAGATTCATCCCAATAATATCTTGGACGAGTTCGAAAATGATGCTGGTTGGTTGAAAAACATTGCCGCCAGGGGGCGGGGCATCTTTCCTTATATGGCTATAGTAAAACCTTGTTAATTCTCTAGAGGCCACATTTATTGTCCAATCTTGATGAAATATGGTCAGAAGATTTGTCTTAATGATATCTTGGATGAGTTCAAACATGGTTACGTTTGCTTGAAAAACATGGCCGCCAAGGGGCGGGGCATTTTTCCTTATATGGCTATTTATGGCTATAGTAAAATCTTGTTAACACTCTAGAGGCCACATTTATTGTCTTATCTTCATAAAACTTGGTCAGATGATTCATTCCAATAATATCTTGGACGAATTCGAAAATGATGCCGGTTTGTTGAAAAACATGGCTGCCAAGGGGCGGGGCATTTTTCCTTATTTGCCTATAGTAAAACCTTGTTAACACTCTAGAGGCCGCATTTATTGTCCAATCTTCATAAAACTTGGTCAGAAGATTCATCCCAATAATATCTTGGACGAGTTTTAAAATGATGCCGGTTGAAAAACATGGCCGCCAGGGGGCGGGGCATTTTTTCCTTATATGGCTATAGTAAAACCTTGTTAATACTCTAGAGGCCACATTTATTGTCCAATCTTGATAAAATATGGTCAGAAGATTTGTCTTAATGATATCTTGGATGAGTTCGAACATGGTTACGTTTGCTTGAAAAACATGGCCGCCAAGGGGCGGGGCATTTTTCCTTATATGGCTATATAAGGCTATAGCAAAATCTTGTTAACACTCTAGAGGCCACATTTATTGTCTTATCTTCATTAAACTTAGTCAGATGATTCATTCCAATAATATCTTGGACGAGTTCGAAAATGATGCCGGTTGGTTGAAAAACATGGCTGCCAAGGGGAGGGGCATTTTTCATTATATGGCTATAGTAAAATCTTGTTAACACTCTAGAGGCCACATTTATTGCCCAATCTTCATAAAACTTGGTCAGAAGATTCATCCCAATAATATCTTGGACAAGTTCGAAAATGATGCCGGTTGGTTGAAAAAAATGGCCGCCAAGGGGCGGGGCATTTTTCCTTATATGGCTATAGTAAAACCTTGTTAACACTCTAGAGGCCACATTTATTGTCCAATCTTGATGAAATAAGGTCAGAAGATTTGTCTTAATGATATCTTGCATGAGTTCGAAAATGGTTACGTTTGCTTGAAAAACATGGCCGCAAAGGGGCGGGGCATTTTTCCTTATATGGCTATATATGGCAATAGTAAAATCTTGTTAACACTCTAGAGGCCACATTTATTGTCCGATCTTAATGAAATTCGGTCAGAAGATTCATCCCAATAAAATCTTGGACGAGTTCAAAAATGATGCCGGTTAGTTGGAAAACATGGCCACCACGGGGGCAGGGCTATTTTCGTTATATGGCTATAGTAAAACCTTGTTAACACTCTAGAGGTCACATTTATTTTCCGATCATCATGAAACTTGATCAGAAGATTTCTCCCAATGATATCTTGGATGAGTTCAAAAATGGTTTTGGTTGCTTTAAAAACATGGCCACCAGGGGCGGGGCATTTTTCCTTAAATGGCTATATATATGGCTATAGTAAAACCTTGTCAACAATCTAGAGGCCACATTTATTGTCCAATCTTCATGAAATTTGGTCAGAAGATTGGTCTCAATGATATATTGGATGAGTTAGAAAAATAATTATGTTTGCTTGAAAAAATGGCTTCCAAGGGGCGGGGCATTTTTCCTTATATGGCTATAGTTAAATCTTGTTAACACTCTAGATGCCACATTTACTGTCCGATCTTAATGAAACTTGGTCAGAAGAATCATCCCGATAATATCTTGGACGAGTTCAAAAATGATGCCGGTTGGTTGAAAAACATGGCTGCTAGGGGGTGGGGCATTTTTCCTTATATGGCTATAGTAAAACCTTGTTAACACTGTAGAGGCCACATTTATTTTCTGATCTTCGTTAAACTTGGTCAGAAGATTTGTCCCAATAATATCTTGTTATCTCAGGTGAGCGACTTTGGGCCTTTCAGGCCCTCTTGTTTTATTGGATTATATTTCATTTACCAAAAAAACATAGACAGCAAAACACAACAAATTAATACAACAATGATTTCTATTGTAAATTGTATCAATTTAAATAAAACCGTGATATATTGGATCATAAACCGTTTAAACAGGAATATGTAACAGACAGACAACTAACAAGATGAACAAACATGCAAACATTCAGACAAATGGACACCACATTTATTTCACACTTGAACACATGTACATACTGCTTAAAACGTAAGTCAATTATTATGGCATCTACTTGTCCAAAGGGACTTACTCTCTTCTTTTAACAAAAATAGGAGTGGTTCTATATATTTTGAATTAACATGAGCACCTTTGTCACTCAAGTATGTTGATGATATCTGGATACACATTATTTATAGTTTTACCTGGAGGATTTCCCGCAATTTCTTCAAAGATCGAAGAGCCTTTTAACCTGTTTACTTATGGATATCTAATTGAAGCCCTTCTAATGTGAAGTTGTCGTGGCCGAATGGTAAAGGCGATATACTAGAAATCTTTTGTGATCTTCCCGCGCAGGTTCGAATCCTGCCAACATTGCATACTTTTTGCGACGCGTTTTATTTCTTTTCTAACGTGATTTGATTTAATATAGCATATAAGCTAGGTTTATTGTTAAATATGTTGCAATTTTTATGCACATTCTTCAATTTTTAAAATTAAAACAACGTTATGGCTAAATTGGGTGAATTACTGCTGAAAATACGAATCATGCATGTTGCATTTTTATTTTTATTTCAAAAAGTAAACTGTAAATCTGTCTGTTTCTTGATAATTGTGCTTTATGTAGTGTATCTATAAAAACAAAGTTCAAAATATTACTAAATGATACTATTATGAATTTTATGACACTTTGTTTTTAAACAACCCAATTTCTATTTGGCTGAAACGACTTACATTTCATGGCGCTCTTCCATAGATAGCAAGGTATAAAAAAATAAATGTCTGTAAAAGAATACTTATTTCATCTTGTTTAAACTTTAAACACCTTTACTGCATCTGTACACACCAACTGCATGCCCATATTTGGAAATCTGGATGAATTATGGAACTTTCATAAACCCCAGGGGTGCAAATAAACTGGACAAAAGCTGAGCGTGGGGGTGGTTTTGAAAAAATCAGTATATTTTTTTTAAAGCATAGAACGCCTACCTAAAAATTAGCATGTAGTTCAGTGAAATGCTGCTGATTAAGAAAATAATACATTAGATTATATTTTGGAAAGGTGCCCATTACAGTGGCGCTACCTTATTATGTTATCATTTTGCAAACGCTGCAAATGAATATGGACATATTTTTAGCTCACCTGAGCACAACGTGCTCATGGTGAGCTATTTTGATCGCCTTTTGTCCGTCGTGGGTCGTCAACATTTACCTTGTTAACACTCTAAAGGTCACATTTATTGTCCAATCTTCATGAAACTTGGTGAGAACATGTGTCTCAATAATATCTTGGACGAGTTCGAAAATAGTTCCGGTTGGTTAAAAAACATGGCCGCCAGGGGGCTTGGCAGTTTTCCTTATATGGCTATTGTTTACACTCTTGAAGTCACATTTTTAGTCCAATCTGCATGAAACTTGGTAGGAACATGTGTCCCAATAAAATCTTGGACAAGTTCAAAAATTGTTCCGGTTGGATGAAAAACATGGCCGCCAGGGGGCGTGGCAGTTTTCCTTAAATGGCTATAGTAAAACGTTGTAAACACTCTAGAAGTCACATTTTTAGTCCAATCTTCATGAAACTTTGTCAGAACATGTGTGCCAATAATATCTTGGACGAGTTCGAAAATGGTTCCGGTTGGTTGAAAAACATGGCCGCCAGGGGGCGTGGCAGTTTTCCTTATATGGCTATAGTAAAACCTTGTTATCACTCTAGAAGTCACATTTTTAGTCCTATCTTCATGAAACTTGGTCAAAACATGTGTCCCAATAATATCGTGGACGAGTTCGAAAATGGTACCAGTTGAATGAAAAACAGGGCCGCCATGGGGCGGGGCAGTTTTCCTTATATGGCTTTACTGTATGGTAAAACCTTGTTAACACTCTAGAAGTCACATTTGTGGTCCAATGCTCATGAAACTTGGTCAGAATATTTGAACTAATAATATCTGGGCTAAGTTAAAAAATGGTTGAGATCAGTTAAAAAACATGGCCGCCAGGGGGCGTGGCATTTTTCTTTAAATTGCTATTTACTACAAAACCTTGTTAACACTCTAGAAGTCACATTTATTATCCAATCTTTATGAAACTTGATCAGAACATTTGTTGTAACAATAGCTCGAGTGAGTTTGAAAATGGTTATGGTTCGTTGAAAAACATGGCCGCCGGGGGGGAGGCAGTTGTCCTTATATGGCTTTAGTGAAAACTTGTTGACACTATATTAGCCACATTTATTGGCCAATCTTCATGAAACTTGGTCAGAACATTTGTCCCAATGAAATTTTGCCAGAAATTGAAGCTGGGTCAAATGAGCCCAAAAACTAGGTCACAAGGTCAAATATAAAAAAAATTGTTAAAAGTCACTTTTTTGGTCCAAAATAATCTTCATGAATCAGCTTGCATTTTTTTCCAGAATAGTCTAGTTCCTTTGGCTTTCAGGTGAGCGCATTAGGGCCTGATGGCCCTCTTGTTTAATAAATCAGATTTAATAATATTGTTGTTCAGGTATTTTACTTTGTGAAGGTTGAATTTGTTGACACTTTTTGTCTAGTTTACATGAACTTAAACAATTGAAAAAGAGACATATTGATTATAAATACACTTATATATAAATACACTAATGGAATTGTGTGTTTAACGTTTAATGATGTTGTCTTGATTTTTTTTTTGGTTACTGGATTTTTAACCAGGTTTTCAGAAGGAAAAAACTGGTTATTAGATTGGCGAATGTGGGCGGGCTGGCGGGCTGGCGGGCTGGCTGGCTGGCTGGCGGGCGGGCGGAACAAGCTTGTCCGGGCCATAACTATGTCGTTCATTGTCAGGTTTTAAAATCATTTGGCACATTTGTTCACCATCATTGGACGGTGTGTCGCGCGAAATAATTACGTCGATATCTCCAAGGTCAAGGTCACACTTTGAGTTCAAAGGTCAAAAATGGCCATAAATCAGCTTGTCCTGGCCATAACTATGTCATTCATTGTGAGATTTTAAAATCATTTGGCACATTTGTTCACCATCATGGGACGGTGTGTCGCACGAAAGAATCACGTCAATATCTCCAATGTCAAGGTCCCCACAACTTAAAATAGATTTTTTTTAAAAACAAACTTACAAAGGGGGTTAATTTTGTTTGTTCATTTCAAAAGTTCAGTTTGAGTTTTCTCCCTTTATCAGATTTTTTTTTCACAATGAAAACCTGGTTTTGTGACAATTTTGTCCCTTGTTTTGTTTTCAATTGAGTTGCATTGATATTTAAATTGTATGTCAGAAAGTGCTAGAATTTTTTTCCTTTGATAATAAATTAATATACTTAATATTGATTACCTATTCTATTTATTGTTTTGAAATAAGTTCACCAAACTGAAAAGTATTATGTAATTACCAATTACACCTCCACTTTCAATGATTTACTTTTTCAATACTTCAGTTATTGTATTAAAACGCTCTGACTTGTGGAATTTTTTATTGGTAAAATGTTAGATTTTACTTACAATAAGTATGAAATAGTTCTATATATATTGCTCTTTAAACTCGCACCCTGTCGTAAAATAGTCGGGGATTATAGGAATACCCTTCGTGTGTCTGTCAGTTCGTCCTTCCATCTGTCGTCCACTCAATCTTTCAGTCTGTCTGTGACATTTAAGTCTCTGCTCTATATATCCTTTACGATTTGTTCTACGGTTTTCGTTGAACATTCTTCAATTATGAACCCTTTCCCACTCAGAAGCAAAGTAAAAATGGCTATGTGCAAACAGCATATAACCAGAACAGCCTTCCAGTAACTCGCAGTCTGTTCAGGTTTCATGATGTTTGCTGCTCATCAATATCTAAGGGTTGGAAATGAAACCTTTCAAACTTGAACCTAGTAAGAAAGGTCTTAAATAACATTTAACTTTCAAAGGGACTACAAACACCTCAAAATACATATCTAAGTGGTAAAGGGTTAAGAGCAGCATTGAGACTATGTGCAGAAGGAATGAGTCAGTAATGCCAACTGTAGGTCAAGGTCATACTTCAAAGTTAAAAGTTTGAGTCTCTTGTTTCGAGTCTTGTCCATATTTTCTGTAGCAACTGAAGGATTTTCATGCAACTTTGCTCAAATGTTTAGGTGATTGAGATAATGTACAGAACACACGAGTCAGTCATGCTGATAAAGGTCAAGGCCATACTAAGAGGTCAAATGTTTGATTCTTCCTTTTCCTGTCCATTCCATATCTTTACCACTATGTTTATATTCCTATATCTTTTAATGTTTTTATTTATGAAACTTCACTGAATGTAATTGTCATTGAGACAATGTGTTGGTGGCATTAGTCAGCCGTGCTGGTTTAAGGTCATACTTCAAAGTCAAAAGTTTGAGCCCCCATTTTTGTGTCTGCTTTGTGAAACTTTTATGGAACTTGCATTGAGTAAAGATCAAGATCACACTTAAAAGTTAATAGTTTTTGTACCTGCTTCATATGTACTATCCCTTTACCAGTTAGATATGTATTTTACCCTTTGCCACATAGATATCTATTTTGACGTGTTTGTAGTCCATTAGAAAATTAAATTTAATTAAAGGCCTTTCATACTAGATTCAAGGCTTCATTTCCAACCCTGATGCTGATGAGCAGCAAACAACATACAACCTCTAGTAGTCTGCAGCGAGTTAATCCCAGACTGTTCTGGTTCTATGCTGTTTGCACATAGCCATTTTCACTTTGCCTCTGAGTGGGAGGCAAAGGTTTTTTAAATCTCACTCAGAAGAGGTGATCCTGTAATGAGTCTATAATGAGGGCTCAAAGTGAAAGTAATCCTTTTCATTTCAAAAGAATATCAGCCGGGTATGTAGCTGTCTCTCAGACTGCCTTGTCAAATATTGAGCTTGTTGTTGTAATGATGTATTGCTTAATTTAGCGAACCTCAGGCAGTTTCTTTAGGAACATATCATGACAAGCTATTATACATGTATGGTTCATTAAGCCCTTTCTTAGCCAATACAATTAATATGCTCTAACATATTGTTATGCAATGAGAGGAAATCTCACTGTTGTTTTTTATTTATCACTATTATATCAAGCACCATCGTATAGCACCAAATACTATTTTACGTGTAATAAATGGGACCATTTTTCTAATCAGTACATGTATTTCCATCATGTACACACCACAATCCTGCAACAAAATTAAACAAACCTTGTACATGTTTATGTGTTAAAGAACAGGCCGTTTGTACCATATTTTAAAGTTACACAATTATGGTTGGTCCAACAATTTTCCATTCATTTACTTAAGTTTGTTTATTGTAAGGTTCATGCATTCTAAAATTGACGTTTTACTACTTTACTTTGTTAAGTGACTTAGTTATTTATAATAAAAAGAATTGATTTGTCGATTGTGTTGTTCTCAAACATATACAAAGGGTATGTTGTTGCATTATGCAAACAATTAGTCCAAGAAAATGATAATTCATAATTGGGCAGTGCTCTATGAAAAAAGGGGTTTAATGCATGTGCGTACACTGTCGTCCCAGATTAACCTGTGTAGTCTGCACAGGCTTATCAGGGATGACACTTTCCACTTTTATGATATTTTTCTGTATCTTCTGAGCAAAAATCCAGTTTAGGCCTAAAGTGTTGTCCCTGATGAGCATTTGCAGACTGCACAGGCTAATCTGAGACGACACTTTACGCACATGCATTAAACCCCCATTTTACAGAGCATGGCACACATGTCAGTTAAAGCAGTGCTTTATTCATTTAGTAGATGACCATTACTATTGTGATAAGGGAAAGAAACACGCACTCAATCATGAGTATATATGTTATTTAATTTGTATCAACGCAATAGTTAGCAAATGATTAGAATTAATGTGGATAAAATATAATAAAACCACTCTCTATATTGAATTATGACCATTAAGACAATTGTAAGCGATTAAGACAATTGTAAGCGATTAAGACAATTGTAAGCGATTAGGACAATTGTAAGTGATTAAGACAATTGTAAGCGATTAAGACAATTGTAAGCGATTAAGACAATTGTAAGCGATTAGGACAATTGTTAGCGCAGAAAATGAACATCAACCCTTTACCATTTAGATACGTATTTTGACTCATTTATAGTCCCTTAGAAATTTAAATTTGATTAAATACCTTTCTTACTAAATTCTAGTTTTAAAGGTTTCATTTCCATTTTTCAGATACTGATGAGCAGCAAACAGCATAAAATCTGGACTGACCGCGAGTTACTCGCAGGCTGTTCTGGTTTTATGCTGGTTACAAAAGCCATTTTCATGTAGCTTCTTATGGGGGAACAGGTTAAATTTGACTTTGAAATGCTTACTTAAACATGTATCATGTAAACGGGGGTTTAATGCATGTGTGTAAAGTGTTGTCCCAGATCATTAAGAAGAGACTTTCTTTAAACGAGAAATATTGTAGAATATTGTGGAAAGTGGTCCATGATTATCCTGTGCGGACTGCACATGCTTATCTGGGACGACACTACGCACATGCATTAGACCCCTTTTTCATAGAGCAAGGCCCATATTTACTTACTGAATCATAATCAATGTCCACTCTGCCACTACGAACCAAACCACGTGAGGCCTGATCTGAAAGAACGCCACCATTCACTTAAAGAATACTTGTTTTTCGTACCGTTGTATTTTTATGTTTTAACACATGGTTCAACATCACGATTAGCAAAAGAGAGAATATAACAGACTGCGACTCGAAACTAAAAACAAAACCTCATTCTTCAAGAAAAATTAATGGTGTTACAAGTATCGTTGCATAATAGCCCGAGACAAATTCCACCGATTTTGGAAACACATTACCTCATTTAACATAAAACTGTCTTAGGTTTAACTTGTTAATGAACGAATGACAATGACATGGTCCAGCTGCTGTGAAGTAGCTGTTTTCGAATTAATTTTATATACGAGACGAAAAAGTTCAGAACCTTTTGTATTAACATAATAAGATTCTGACAATTTTACTTTACATTATGCTCTAACGCAGGCATCTTAAAGTCACAAAAGAGAATAACATAAAAAAGTTAATTTATGAAACAGCCAAATTATATTAAATGTTACTGAAACGACAGTGTGTAAAACAACTTTACAGAACGAGTGACAGACACATGAAATTGTTTCTAAACAATATGAGAACATTCCATGCGAGTCATTCGTTAAAACCATAAGCACCATTATGTACGTAACGCTTTTAACATAAGAGACATGACGATTGTTTTGTCATTTACATGTATCTACACTGATCTTTATTGACTATGTGAAAAAACGTCTGTAAGTTTTCAAATCGCAAATAATGAGCATGCGCCATTATATAAAAATTCTGTTGAATTACTTTATGTAAGCGCGAATGTTACAATTCATTCCAAACAATTTTAATTGTTGTTTTGGTAAATACGAAACGTACAAAACGGTAATGTCAAGTTATATATGCTACTTATATAACCGCTTAGTTAAAAAAGAGTTAAGATATTTTCAACAATCGTGGGCGCGCAATCTGCGAACCCTTTTTGTTCTTACCAGGTGGCAGTTGTCGAGCACGAGTAAAGCATAGGCATCCCACCAGCTGGACTCGCACGAGCTCGTCTGCAATGTCACGTAGCGGGCGGGGGTCAAGGTTGGGTAGCAGTATAGTCCCGTTTCTCCAGCAGACTGAAACAATTACCAGTCTAGTTCATTGAATGGGGCATATCGACGGCAAATGATGCCATATATATTCAACAAGAGGACACAAGACCCACAGGCGCACACCTGAGATACTGAAATGACATGGGTCACTTTCATTGTGTTTAATAAATAAATGCGACTTCTAACTGAGACTTATGACTAAGTTTCAAAATTGGGCGACGAAAATGTTTACCGATTTCTACGTGTCCAGATTATTGGCTGAAAGTCTGTTTCACATTATATTTGTCAGCATATCATACCAGGACATCTTTATGGACCCGTGGGAGCCAAGGATTTTAGAGCAAAATTGCCGAACTATTAGTCTGGATGTGAAGCAAAATACCTGGATTTACAGTACGCATACAAGGTTTTTGCATAATTGTGTTCTACAATATGTCCTGATTTAGAATCCATCGGATGCCACTCTGGCATTGTTGAGCATTTTGAAAATCTAAGATGGCTGCCAAAATGAAGAAATCATCATAACTATTCAATAACATTATGTATTTGCTTTATTTTGTCTCAAAGAAAGTGATTTTTTTTTGTTTTTTTAATTAACGATAATTTTAGAACATACAATAAATAATTACAAATTAAAATTTAAAAAAATCCAAAATGGCCAAAAAATGGCCGTTTTTTGAGAAAAACGCGACATTTTTCACGAACAAACTGTCATCATACCTTTATTGAGGCTGAACCTTTATCATTTAATCATTTCCTCATTTCAAATGCAAAATTCTGATTTGAATACATTTGCAATTAAACAATGGAGGTCAAAATAGCAGACAAAGTGTGAAATCCATATAACAATAAGGTGAATACTACACCATAAACTTATTTAATTTTGATCAAAACCATAATTTTCAGGTCAACATTAGAACCGTCTCAATTATACGGTTCTTAACAGTACCAATAGTATAAGGATTACATGACAACGTTATACACATGACAACAACAACCAGTTATATTGTTTTCATTAATAAAGAGTAACTTACTCCCTCTTATTGTGTTTTGTTATTTATGTGTTATGCTTCATCATTACCGTCACAGTCCTCCGCTTCACTGTCACTATTGTTATCTGCCTCCTTTGTTAATCTGTTCGCACAGTTGCACGTTTGATAGCAGCTGCAAAGCTGGGTGCATGGCACGTGTGCCCCATAACACCCACACCTTGCTGTTCCACAAGGTTGATCAGATGAACAACCACACGATACTAGTTTCAACACACTTGCTGGGGCTAGCGGTTTATCATCGGCAATTAGGACGGATGAAAGAACATTGCCCATTACCTCTTTTTTTCCAACCAAACTCAGTTACATTGAATGTTGGGGGATCTTGTTCTAACGTGGCTTTCCAAATGCATGTTTGAAGATGAGCTCTTTTGACAAATTCTAAGAAAGACTCAGTTGTTGGTGGCAACGTTTGTAGTTTTGGAATATTTCTTATATTTTTCTGCCCTATTTTGGAAAGCCAAACTTCATACCTGACATCTGACATTTTAGCTATGTTATAACCTACAAAGCACGCTGTAATTAATGATGTTGCTTCTGACAAAACAAGATCAAAACTTGCATCCTTTACACCAAGATGATCAAGGTGTAATCCGTTCTCTAACTGTTTGATGACCTTAATTTTTCCAATCCCAGTTAGCCTAGCAACTGTGTCACAGCCGGACAACGCATGGGCTGCCAATAAACTTGGAATTATTGCCTTGTTTTTCTGTGTTGTAGCACCAATATCCACAATCGTTCTGTCTGCACTTGTGCTACCCATTAAGACTGTACATGTAAGGTTCATAGTCAAATATACATGTAGGAGTAATACAAACACATCAGTATCGTCGCATATGACCTTGACACAGACAGCTCCCTCTTCTATAGCCTGCACAACTTGTAGAGGAATAATTACATCGGCTTCCTCATTGGTGGTTTGCAAATCCACTCTGTCCATGATGTTATTTCTATGAATTTCTACTGGAATATCCGATGAAACTGTGATAATAAGTTTGTGTTGTACTTCTTGTAGATCATATTTCCTACATCTGAAGTCTTCACATATTAGGTCAATCAACTGAACCTTATTTTAAAATGTGTCAATATAATTTGCTGGGCTGGGAGAGGTGTTGAGGTGGTCAATTTATGACAAACTTTCTTGCAACTACTGGCTCGTCCGGTTCTTGTTCCACGCTTAATGCTGTATGGATGGTATCAGTCGAATATCAGATCCACATCACAAGAACTCAAATATATTAATACAAATCGCCACAAACTATTTACAAAATCCTGCACTGTACCATTGCAGGCCAATGTATGCACCATAGAACTGCACAGCCATCTATTACAATTGTGTCTTGCGTTGATGAAAGTCTAGCTGACTGGGTTACTTGTAGTTTCCTCGTCAATGTTGCTTTTGATGTAGCTATCTTCATGTTACCATTGTTATCAAACATTGAGGCCGGTACTGTTGAACGTTCGTGGCTTAGGACTTTTTTCAAGTCGACTGATCTTGATGACATTAAACCGATTACTATTCCATATATCAAAGCCGTGTCATAGATTGTGCCTGCCTCACAAGTCCCCCCCCCTTATTGTTGATAGCCATTGTTACAACCATGTTGGTCAATTTGCTATGAAAACCTTCTGGCCATGTGTTTTCAAGGCAATCATCTGTTCCATTCCAATTGCTAGAGCATCATCAACGTGAACACATTCATTACCAATTCGTCTTGATACAATGTTAAAGACACCCGTGCTGTGTTCTGCAGGATTCATTGGATCAATGCATGTATCCAACTTCTTTTGAATATTCTGCCGATCAGCACTATCGGCTTTCACTCGAGCAGATGACTTTTCTGCATGTGTAATTATATGTGCAGATTCTTCTTTAATGTTCCTCATTTATTATTGTCTTGGCTAAGCGGGCAACATACATGGAGACTCAGTTTTCAAGGTTTTAAAGCGGATTCCTTAAGTGTTATGCCTATAATTACTCCAGGTCCATGGCCACAGCGCATACATGTGGTTTCAATAAACATATTCGACCATATACCATTCCATAGCCCTCATGATGGCGCATCACATGCTCACCAGCAAAAAAAAAATCTTTCTCGGATATGTGCAGGAATATTTTCCATTGACCTTAAATAATGCAAATTATATCTTGCGTAATTAATATGACTGGCAGCAAAGAAATATGGCATCATAGCTGCTACTGCTGAGAGATGTAGGCCCCATTCTGCTTCTTCTCGTTCGGCTCGAACAAAGAGCATCATGATGAAAACAGGCTTTATCAGGCAGTCTAGCCAAAGACGGGTTGTTCTACTATTCTTTGCTTTACTCTCCAGGGAGAGCATAAGGTCGTCAAAAGAGATTCTTTTCTTAAAACTTCTTCAGCTTCCATTCCATTCTGAGGGCCCTTACATTTTGTGAAAAGTTCTTCCCCGTCAACATCCTGGTCAATCCATCTTGGTTTTGCTTATTGTCCACAACTGAAAATGTTTGTACCGGTTTAAACCCCCAATGCTTTTCATTGACCCGTCCAATGCGGTGACCTTAGGTTAATTCTTCTCTTCTATGTGTGTATGTTGTTTCGTAGTGTGCTGCTAAGTGTTGTTTTGGCAAGTGTTCACTTGCCTTAAATAAATGACCAACTAATTGTTTATAATGAGAATGAAATACTGCTCCAGCAGCTGGAGTTTCACTTCTTTATATTGTAAAATACAGTTGGCCATTTAAGTGGTCAATGCATCAGATGTACTGGGGTAAGTCTGGTGTGTAGCTCAGTTATGTGGCTCAGTAAGGTATCTCTATGAACACAACTTATTTCATCTAAAAAGAAAACAAGAACAACATTTAATTTTATTTTCTTGCAACTGTTATTGAACTGGCAGCTAAACTATAGGTAAATGATAACATGTATCCGGCTTCTAGAACCATCCGAAGACTATTACACTTTTGAAGAATAATTAAGCGGCACCTTTCTTAGAATAACACATTCAATAAATTTATTAACACACATTTAGTTAACCGTGACATAAATTGGCCTTCGGTCCATTCGTGCGAGGGCAAATTTGCAAATAGTTACACAATGACATTCGCAGAATTGTTCATGATATTGACATTTGTTTATTTTCTCATTTAACATATTTACAAGCAAATTATACCAGCCACATTTAGATAAGTTATTCATTTTATAGAGGTCTATATAAGGCTGACTGTACTTACATGTAACCATTGTTAATTCACGTTGAAGCTGCTGAAAACTCTTCTACTTTTCCTAGTTTGTTTTTTATTGCAGACGTTTAAATGGCGGATTTATAACAAAGGGAAATAACTTTATAATGTAAATTATAATCTATTATAATTTTCCTTTAAACATGTTGAATGTTAATTATTAATTTTGTATTAAAATGTTTTAAGAAGTAATAACATCCCAAAAGATTTACAACTTTGATAAAATAAAATAAATTAAGATAAACAACTATGATACAATAAAATAATAAAATTTCCCAAAAATACCTGTTTTTATGAAATTGTATGGTATTTACAGTTTTTGATATTGAAATGTATCACCATGATGAGTTATTTCAGCTTATGTAATTATTTAATGCGTAAACAATAATGTAGATGAATGTGGTATAAGTGTGTATGATTGTGCTCTCAAAAGCAGGTTCAAAAATAAATTGTAATGGGAATACCACGATTTTGTCATTTTGGTCAGCATCTTTGCCGCCATCTTGGCATCAATTTTGTATAATCTTTTTTGCAGCAAGAGCATTTTTCGTATTAAAAGCCTCCAGGATATTGATATTTATTTAAACGAATTATTCAAGTGAAAAAAAAGACGAGTATTCCAAAAATATAGGAGATATAGGAAATTGTGTACTTTTGGCAGCCACGTTGGCGGCCATTTTGGATTTTTTGCAAAATGCTAAATGTTGCTAAGGTGGTATCCGATGGATTTTGGTTATAGAGATGTTCGGGAACAATAATACAGCAAAACATTTTATGCGTACTATAAATCCAGGTCAGCCCAAAAATCAGGGTTTGACATCTAGACTATATTCGAAGAAGTTAACGTACAATCAAATGATCTGGACAATTCCCTTGGCGATTTGGTAATACATCATTTTTTGTTGTTTAAAATAAATATAGTTGCATAATAAAAACTGAAACGTTTGCTCGCAGATATGTTTAAACGGATTGGAAGCATTTTAGAACTCGAAACGCTATCAATATAACAAGGTAACCGCCTTCGTAAGTTCTGTGATTATTAAAACCGACTCGTAACTTCTTTATTCTTTTTTCCAAACTGTTGTGGCAGCAATAATTTTAAAAAGAAAGGACTGAGCTGAGATATCTTAGAATACACGATCTTAAAATCTGAAGTTTCGCGAAATTCGTACAAAATATGCGATGTCTAGGGTATTATTTAGGTTTCATTAAAGTCATATTATAAAAAAATGCTCCGTTCCCTTGGCGGCATTTTTTTCAGTTTCGAACTTGGCTGAGATAATAAGAACAAATGTAAGAAAGCTAATTTCATGAAGGTTTGGAAAACATTTTGACCTCTAAACCTTGGTCCCAATGTTTCACTACAGCCATATATGGAAAACTGATCCCGCCTCATATGGTCATGTTGTTCATTGGAATTTGTTCGAGATACCATAATAACAACAAAACAAAAAACATTAAAACAAATGCTCTGAGTTTAATTAAGATATGACTTTTGAGAATTTACAATGTTTTGCTTTAGTCATACAAGGAAAATCGCCCCGCCCGATGCAGCCATGTTTTTCAATGGACCGTAACTATGTTTCGATGAGATATCATAAGGAAAAAATGCTCTTAGCAAGTTTCATGATGATCGGGCATAAATTTTGTGTTCAAAAGGTTTAACTGAAGCCATATCAGGAAAACAGCCCGCCAACTGGCGCTTTTTTATAAGACCTTTGCTATACATGTATTCAAACACTGCTCTTATATCATAAGAACACATTATATCTATGAAAGTTGTTCACAAATGCCGTAGATGGAAAACTGTCCCACACCTGGTCGGAGCAGAACACAGTTCTAAGTTGATCAACATAATACAAGGACAGATATGCTGCCCAAGTTTCATGAAGAATATACTACAAAAACAAACATTTGTATAGGGAACACAATATTTCATGTTAGCAAAAACAATGCCTTTTCTCTTAGCAGCCATATATCTTTTCAATAGACCATTTTAACTTAACTGAGATATCATGAGATAAAATGATAATTTTATCTTGACATCCAGGTTTTGACACCTAGCGACCCAGTTTTAAAACTTTGCCGAAATTTCAATTGAGAAATGATCTGACAAAGTTTTATTATGTTAGATGTTGGTTTATTAAAACTTATCTTTTCCTGAAGAAAATGTTGTTTCTTTGTTTGGTTTGCATAAAGAATTAAAAACTGGTTCATTTACGTATAAAAAATGTAGAAAGTTTCTAGATTGCATATTTTATATCAAATAAATGTACGATACGTTTATTTGTTTTAGATTTGGTTGGCGTAAAGTATCTATTCGAAGTGGATAGTGTCTGTTCGGTTTACGCAACAAATCCTTTTAAAGAGCGACGAAGAAACATTAAAGTGATATTATAGGCATCTTACAGTTTATAGGTGTCTATCGCAGCCGTTGTTCATTTTTGGTGGCTTGACTTCATATACACTTATATTTGTTAATGCAGCATCAACGTACTAAACAATATCCCGGAAAGAGTAAAAAATGCATTTGAGTATTAACCGTACTTTCGTTTGACAACTGATCATGCATGTACGATGTGAACCTAAATTTAGTTTTAGTGCAGATTCGTTCATACGACACAACGACACCATTTTGTTTTACGGATCATTTCGGCTTAGAGGACTAGGTAAGTCACGTAAGAATATCGAATATAATATATATATTTTTTATAAACAACTGGTAGCAAGATGAGTTGCAGATAATTGGTCAGTAACCACATTTTAACTATTTTGACCTGTTAATTCTTTTCAGCTTAATTCAACAGTGAAAATGCCCATAATATCACTTTAATATTTATCGTAATACACAAATTGAATGTATTCTGGTAATTTTGGTTTTATTTTCTAAACAATTGTATGTTTTATTTGTCTTACAAACCTAACATCAAATATATTATGCTTACATAAGGAATACGGAACAGAACATTATTCCTTAATTGAATAAGGAACCGTACATTTTACCTTAATTGAATAAGAAACCGAACATTATTACTTCATCGAATAAGGAACCGTACACTATTCCTTTATTGAATAGGGAACCGTACACTATTCCTTTATTGAATAAGGAGCCGTCCATTATTCCTTAATTAAATAAGGAACCGAACATTATTCCTTAATCGAATAAGGAACCGTACACTATTCCTTACTTGAGTAAGGAACCGTACATTATTCCTTAATTGAATAAGGAACCGTACATGTAATTGAATAAGGAACTAAGAAAGAGGAACGATCTTTCTCTCCACAGCCTCTGTAAGTAGTTGAAAGTAAGAAGACATTTCTTGCCATAAGTTTTGCTTCTATTGGTAGTTGAGAGTAAGTTAACATTTCTTCAAATATGTTTATCTGCTATTGGTAGTTTAGGGTACACTGTGCCTGCAGTATTCTTAGGAGGACAGATGCACCATCACCACAAAGAACAATACGCGAATCATTGTTGTAGAGCAATTGCACTTTCTTTACAAAATAATGCTGAAATTAATAAATGCAAGCAATATTATTATTATATTGTTTAATTTACATATTTTGTTTAATAATTATTTAGTATCAATACTTCGCGTTATTAATCAATATATTAATTATCATTGCATTTTGCGTTTATTTCCGTGTGTGAATGCAACATGTACATAAAACCCAACTGTAAAACTCTCTCAAAGATTCTCAAAAACTAAAACAACACCAACAACACTTTCTAATACACTCTGTACATTAAGCAATTATAAAAAGTGACCAACATCCAAGCTGCGGTATCCATAAATATATATTAATGGATCAGAAGTTGATCCAAATGAAAAGACGCTTGATGAAACAGTTAATCAGTCGGTAATCGCTTTGTTGACGAATACCAGTCGGGCCATCGTGGTTGCACATTAAATTCCAGAGGACGAGAATGCGAGACCGCAAGAGTACGATGACGAGAATGCAACAATACGATGAGGACAGTGAAACAATACGATGGCGAGAAGGCGATGGCGAGAATGTCAGAACGCGACAATGCAATGACGACAATGCGACAGTGCGATGACGACAGTGCGACAATACTTTCGCGTTCGCACATTATCGCCCTCTGGATTTTTATGTGTAACTACGATGGCCCTAACGGTATTCCGTACTTTGTCCTATCACCGTTACCAGTAAGCGTTTATCATATTAACCGTTTTCTTATCAAATGATATATGCTTTGAATATGTCAATCAAACAGTTCAGTATAATTTGATTGTTTGCTTACAGAACAGAACAGAACAGAACAGAACTTTGTTTGTTTTCACAGGTTACAAAACAATTGCATTTTGTAATAACATGTGAGCATATATATAAGATAATTACACAGATATCAAACAAACAGTATTATATACGATAAATCATAGTAGATCAATTGGGAAAGTGGTTGTCATGTGAAAATTCTCCAGTAGAGGGTCAGTAACATAATGGTTATTTAAACAATATATTGTCTACAAACAAAAGAAATACAGTATTAAATTAACAAACATGCGATTCAGGGGTCGCACTGTTTACAATTTGAATCGCGTTCTGAGAAACTACACCTTCCGCTTTTATGACATTTTTTGTTTAAATGAAGTCCCTTCTTATCAAACATCCATTGTAGGCGGAAAGTGTCGTCCCTGATTAGCCTGTGCGGACTGCACAGGCTTATATGGGATGACACTTTACGCACATGCATTAAGCCCAGTTTTCTCAGAACAAGGCTCATGTAGTGATACCGGAATATATACCGTGGGTTCGACGATGCTCCACACTTGACAGTTGTCTTATTTGTATAATCATTTGATATTAACCCTTTGCATGCTGGGAAATTTTTCGTCTGCTAAAATGTTGTCTGCTGATTTTCTAAAATTAGCATTTTCTTCGATTTTTTTTCAAAGAATACTATCAGAATAGCAAACAGTTTGGATCCAGATGAGACGCCACGTTCTGTGGCGTCTCATCTGGATCCAAACTGTTTGCAAAGGCCTTCAAAATTCGGTTCCAGCACTGAAAGGGTTAATTGAACATTGCAAATGTTCTGAATTACTGCATGCAAAACTAAATCGATACCGCAAATAAATACCTCTCAATCAAGTCCCGGGAATAGAACTGAAGCTAACCGGAAACGATTATGGAGCGCACACAAGCGTACCGTATAGCTGTTACAAATTAATTTCCATCAGTTTTGTTTGGTTGCACCTAAATGCAATGTCTAAAGGACAATGAAAAGCAAATTTGATCAACCACACCATTTTTTCTTTAAATCTATTATTTAACACAAAAAAGGCGACCCATGTTCCATACACGGCGTTTCCGATTGCCGACAAAAGTTGCAATGTACACAAGGACTGCGACTGGCTGTACTTGACGAGATAATCGCGGCGTTCACAATCGAGGCGAGCGCATCACTGGATGTACATTACAGTGTCGTACAGGTATTAAATAATAAAAATATTATAATTTTTATTTAATAATAATAATTATTTTATATATAAGAATAGTTATTTTATTTCATTTCACAATGAGAAACCTGTTAAAATAACTGCAAATACAAATATGTTTTCGAAAAACATGTATATAGTAAATGAGTTATTTTGTTAGTTTTTTTATATTAAATTTAATATTAATTGAAAACAAATCCACATACTTCCGGTTTTCTGATATATGTAATTGAAGCAATTCAAATGCGCGTTTTTGTTAACTTGATTTTTACTATTGACGTATGTGTCTAACAACATCAGTTTTATATGCGTTTTTTCGTTCCTCAGGTCAACGCTATGACTGCTGCCTGCAAAGTGAGCACATTCTCATTGGTCCTGTGGCTGGGACTTTACGGGGGACTAGTCACTGGTGAGGAAGTATTCGTAGCAAGAATCAAATTGATATCAAATATATCATACATTGTATAAACTCGAAACTAGAACTTATTAAGTGAAGCACTTGTCAACAATTATAGCGGTATTTACCAAAACATCATCAATTCGTTATACATGTAAATTCGATTAAGTATTTGATAAGATATTTTATTTGGAACATTAAATTATTTTGCTGTTTGGAATTATATCCCATATGACATATTAAGGGCTTCATTAAGGATAACCTATCAGTCGCATCTCTTGCCTCCTCAGTATTTGTTTAGTAATGTCCTAATAAAAATGTTAATATACCAAATACACATCCTGAAGACAGTGCATCTCTTATTTGGTTCAATTTAAGCCGTTAATTAAATCGCAATTAGTCGAAGCAAAGTTTGAATTGTTGAGATACTTTTCATTGTATTACACACTTTATCAGAACGTAATGCCCCCATGCAACCCTGTTCTGCTAATCCACACCTGGCCTTTGTCATTCATTACTGGAACTAACGATGTGGATAAAAAACGTAACATCCGGAAATATAGGAAGTGACGTCACATACGTCGCTCCGGATCCTCGCATCAGCGGAACAACCGCGTCTTTGAACGGACTCATTTGTAGAAGTTTGCTTGGAAGAGACGTCAATAGCCTTATACGATTTTCCCATAGGGACGTACATGTATATATTAATGGAAAACACAAGTGATGGGATACTTTTCCAGTTCAGAGGCGACACATCTGCTCCAAATTTCAGTACTCTTACAGCATACGTGAACACGGGAAACGTTGCGATTGATTTGGGCACTTTTGGAAATGCAACATCTACATGTACCAACATAAGCTTGCAAGCGAACAAATGGCATAACATGATTGTTGTGCGTGACAAAAATAAGAACTGCGTCGATGTAATTATTAACCGCACAGCCACCATCAAGTTGATTGTCGGAAACATGTCCAACGTTGACTTCAGCATTCAGGTACAATGAGGCTCAAATGAACATGTGACGCACCATCTCCAGTTGCGCCTTTACATGGTCAGATCATGTGCGTATAAGTCACTTTGGCCAAACTGAAACCGGGTGTAATTTCCGATCTCTGCTACGACTACGATGCAAAATGTATTACTGACCAAACCATAGCCACCACAAGTACGTGAACAACAACACTATCACAAGCAACAAAAACAGTAACAGCAACAAAAACAATAACACGACATGCCACGGTATCGCTTGACACACAACACAATACGACACATGTCACTGTATCGCCTGACACAATATTGGTATTGATAGACACATGACACGATACGACACATGCCAATGTATTGCATGACATACAGCACAATACGACACATGCCAATGTATCGCCTGACTCAATATTGGTATTGATAGACATACGACACGATATGACATATATCACTGTATCGTCTGACTCAATATTGGTATTGATAGACATACGACACGATACGACACATGCCACTGTATCGCCTGACTCAATATTGGTATTGATAGGCATACGACACGATACGACACATGCCACTGTATCGCCTGACTCAATATTGGTATTGATAGACAAACGACACAATACGACACATGTCACTGTATCGCCTGACTCAATATTGGTATTGATAGACATACGACACAAACCAATGTTTCGCCTTACTCAATATTGGTATTGATAGACATACGACACGATACGACATATGCCACTGTATCGCCTGACTCAATATTGGTATTGATATACATACGACACTATATGACACATATCATTGCATCGCCTGACACACAACACGATAGTACACATGCAACTGTATCGCCTGACTCAATATTGGTATTGATAGACACACACCACAATACGAAACATGCCAATGTATCGCCTGACTCAATATTGGTATTGATATACATACGACACGATACGACACATTTCATTGCATCGCATGACACACAACACAATTGTACACATGCAACTGTATTGCCTGACTCAATATTGGTATTGATAGACACACACCACAATACGACGCATGCAACTGTATCGCCTGACTCAATATTGGTATTGATATACACACGACACGATACGACAAATGCTATTGCATCGCCTGACACACAACACGATACGACACATGCAACTGTATCGCCTGACTCAATATTGGTATTGATATACACACGACACGATACGACTTATGCCATTGTATCGCATGACATAATATAGGAATTGATAGACACACGGCACGATACGACATATGCCACTGTATCGCCGGAAACAATATTGGTATTGATATACACACGACACGATACGACACGATACGACACATACCATTGCATCGCCTGACACACAACACGATACGACACATGCCACTGTATCGCCTGACTCAATATTGGAATTGATAGACATACGACACGAAACGACACATGTCATTGCATCGCCTGACACACAACACGATACGACACATGCAATTGTATGGCATGACACAATATTGGTATTTATAGGCACACGACACGATACGACACATGCCACTGTATCGCATGACATAATATTGATATTGATATACATACGACACGATACGACACATGCCACTGTATCGCCTGACTCAATATTGGTATTGATAGACATGCGACACGATACGACGTATGCCACTGTATCGCCTGACACACAACACGATACGAAACATGCAACTGTATCGCCTGACTCAATATTGGTATTGATAGACATACTAAATGATACAACACATACCATTGCATCGCCTGACACACAACACGATAGTACACATGCAACTGTATCGCCCGACTCAATATTGGTATTGATAGACACACAACACAAAACGACACATGCAACTGTATCGCCTGACTAAATATTGGTATTGATATACACACAACACGATACGACACATGCCATTGCATCGCCTGACACTCAACACGATACGACACATGCAACTGTATCGCCTGACTCAATATTGGTATTGATATACACACGACACGATACGACAAATGCTATTGCATCGCCTGGCACACAACACGATACGACACATGCCACTGTATCGCATGACATAATGTTGGTATTGATAGACATACGACACGATACGACACATGCAAATGTATCGCATGATATATTATTGGTACTGACAAACACACACCACAATACGACGCATGCAACTGTATCGCCTGACTCAATATTGGTATTGATATACACACGACACGATACGACAAATGCTATTGCATCGCCTGACACACAACACGATACGACACATGCAACTGTATCGCCTGACTCAATATTGGTATTGATATACACACGGCACGATACGACTTATGCCATTGTATCGCATGACATAATATAGGAATTGATAGACACACGGCACGATACGACATATGCCACTGTATCGCCGGAAACAATATTGGTATTGATATACACACGACACGATACGACACGATACGACACATACCATTGCATCGCCTGACACACAACACGATACGACACATGCCACTGTATCGCCTGACTCAATATTGGAATTGATAGACATATGACACGAAACGACACATGTCATTGCATCGCCTGACACACAACACGATACGACACATGCAATTGTATGGCATGACACAATATTGGTATTTATAGGCACACGACACGATACGACACATGCCACTGTATCGCATGACATAATATTGATATATATAGTCATACGACACGATACGACACATGCCACTGTATCGCCTGACTCAATATTGGTATTGATAGACATGCGACACGATACGACGTATGCCACTGTATCGCCTGACACACAACACGATACGAAACATGCAACTGTATCGCCTGACTCAATAATGGTATTGATAGACATACTAAATGATACAACACATACCATTGCATCGCCTGACACACAACACGATAGTACACATGCGACTGTATCGCCCGACTCAATATTGGTATTGATAGACACACAACACAAAACGACACATGCAACTGTATCGCCTGACTAAATATTGGTATTGATATACACACAACACGATACGACACATGCCATTGCATCGCCTGACACTCAACACGATACGACACATGCAACTGTATCGCCTGACTCAATATTGGTATTGATATACACACGACACGATACGACAAATGCTATTGCATCGCCTGGCACACAACACGATACGACACATGCCACTGTATCGCATGACATAATGTTGGTATTGATAGACATACGACACGATACGACACATGCAAATGTATCGCATGATATATTATTGGTACTGACAAACACACGACACAAAACGACAAATGACACTGTATCGCCTGACACAATGCTGGTATTAATAGACACACGACACGATACGACACGTGCCACTGTATCGCCTGACACAATATTTGTAGCGATAAACAAACGACAAGATGCGTTACACGCCACTCTATCGCCTGACACAATATTGGTAGAATAGAAACAAAACGATACATAACATTGTATCGCCTGACACAAGACACGATACGACACATGCCACTGTATTTCCTGACACACGAAATGATACTTCACATGCCACTGTATCGCCTGACAAAATATTGGTATTGATAGGCACACGGCACGATACGAAACATACCATTTTATCGCATGACACACGACACATTCCGACACATGCAACTGTATGGTCTGACACACGACACAATACGACACATGGCTTTGTATCGATTCCGCACGATACAACACCTGTCATTATTTCACCAGACACACGATACGATACGACACATACCATTGTATCGCATGACACACGTCACAATACGATACATGTCACTGTATCTCCTGACACACGACACGATACGACAGATGAATTTGTATCAATACGACACGAAGTAACACATTTCATTGTATCACCAGACATACGACACGTTACGACACTTAAAATTAAATCGCCAGACACACGACCTTATATGACACATGTCATTTGTATCAACTGAAAAACGGCACGATACGACACATGGTATTTGCACTGTCTGACACACAACACTAAACGACACATGCGATTGCATCGCCTGACACAATATAACTAGTGATAGACACACGACGCGATACGCCACATGCCATTGCATCGCCTGACAAAATACAGGCATTGATAGACACACGAAACAATACGACTCATGCCACTGTATCGCATGACACAATATTGGTATTGATAGACACGACACGATACGACACATGCCACTATATTGCATGCCACAATATTGGAACTGCTAGACACACGACACGATACGACACATGCCACGGTATCGCATGACAAAATACAGGCATTGATAGATACACGACACGATACGACACATGTCATTGCATCGCCTGACACAATACCAGTATTGATAGACACAAGACACGATACGCAATTGACACGATTGCTTGGCACACAATTGGTATTACCTGATACACGATACAGTACGACGGATACGATTTTATCATCTGCTACATAATTTGTATCGCCAGACAAACGACACTTAACCACACCGCAATCGCGTCGCCTGACACTGTATTGGTATTACCTGCCACGACACGATACGACAAATGACATTTAACTGCTTTGTTTTGCAAAGAAAAATATTGCAGCAATATTTTAGTGTGTTTGAACATCGACGAGATCGTTACTTATTGTCGAGTGTCGTATTAATTATGGTCTAAGGTGCAGCATTATCTATTCATAATCCGTTATCGTACCCCGGCGTGAGCTGAAACATAACAAAAGGCACATTATAAATGCAATTTACCGCACTGGATAAAAATTATTGATTGAAACTTTCGCAAAACATAAGTGGCGGCGAAGCTATTTGGCTCAGTATTAATTCTCCTTTACAGTGGTATTTTCTCATCAAACAACACTAGCAAGCATACTTGTAGGTTTATGAAAACGGGTCACCACGTACAAATGGGCATCAATTGCATTTTTATTATTATGAAATCTAATTATACGCACTAAGTACATACGTTCAAACATAAATTCTAAATTTGAAATAGTATACAAGCGTATGTCCGTGGCATCTTTCAGGTCGAACATTTGAAATTCTCGAGAGATGCTCTCATTTCAAAATGACTCAACGCAACGTGACGTTCTTAGATGATGACGTAATCGACATGTTGGATGTTGATGACGCCACAGCGTGTTCCCAGCACTGCGTCCGACGAGCCGACTGCACAACTTTTGTGACGATGCCTGACGTCGACGGGTTCGTCTGCTGGTTAGGTAGAGGAGAACATCCTGCTGTACCAGTTGATTTCTCTTCTTCCTTGTTTACTTTGGTTTAGCAGATTTAGTTTTTATTGTGCTGACAATACAGAAATATTCATTTGAAACAGTCATATTTTATGTTTTAAAAATCAACTCTGCACGAGTATATTATAAATTATTAACATACTCTCTAAATGAGCAAAATTTAGAACATTTATTCTGAGAATGTCAGACATCTAAAGCAATCATTGATGAAATGTTACCAGAACAATCTGTTCCTTTCATCAACATGACACTTATTTCTACTTGGATATTCAATTAAGTGTGCTATAGGCATAAATAATGTTATTTTGTTTATTAAATTATAATTGCACAAAAGTAAAATGAATAAATGAATTCCAAGCATTACGGGAGCAAAAAAATACAAGTATGAATATGCTATATTAAGAAAAATATCAATTTAATAAAATAATGTAGAATGCTTTGACATTGAAAGGGAACCGTTTATTGCTATTGTCTCACAAAATTAGAAATCAAATTTGATGATTGTTATTGTTTTAAGCACTTTTTACAAATAATATTTAAGGCGCCCCGTTACTGCAATAAAATGTAGGACCTATATATAATTACTGTATGCACCTTTAATTGCTTCTCTATGCCCTTTTCACCTGTTACTACAATGTACACATTCTTTGTTGTTTTTTCACACTAGAAGATTTTTTTCCTTTGTATGTACTTTGAATATGTTTTTTTTTAACACACAACTTAATATAATTGTAAAGTTTACAAGACACTTCACTAACTTAAATGCTTCGTCTGATGTAGACTACTACTTTATATACTTAAGATATGAGTTGGTTGCATTGCATGCTTTTTTTCCGATTGCAAATCATAATTGTTAAAATTTATTTTGTACGTGTACCTGTTTACAATTCGAAATAAAATGTGTTTAAAAAAAACAAACAAACAAAAACATTCTCTCTAAAAACGTTCAGCGTTACGTTAAGACCGTCCTTTAGAGGTTGTTAAGTTATACGGCTGTAACGTAACACATTGATCAACATGGGCGACATCTGAGACGAATAGTTCAAACCTAAAACATTGTTGTATAACTATACCTCAGAATGTCAGAATCTGAAAGATAATACATAACAGCGGTCAGATTACTAGGTATAATAACTAAAATCAAATAAAGCGAAAAGCTAAACAAAAGTCGACCCATTGCTAAAAAATGTCATGATATTGTAGTTCATTTCCATGATAAACATGTTTGTCGTGGATACCCGATTGAAGGGCAACCATTTAATATAAAAAGAGAGTCAAATTTTATACTAGACAGATTCGGCTAGACTTGAAAGATAGCTTTTGTGAGACATTTAGACTTTTCGCCTAATTCATCAATGTTATACTATGAAATTGTGTAAATTGAAAATTGGTATACAATTCAATAACATCGCGTTATTACTATTACAGTACCATATAGACAGAAATAATTTTAAAACAACGTTACAAAAGACTTTATTGTGAATTGTAGCAATTTTGTCGCCGTCATGAATAACGCTACAGGGTCACTTTGTTCATAGTTCAATGTAAGTAATAAGGACATCAGAAAAGTCACCTGATGTCAGCTGATTAAAAATGTCTGCATCAAACCATATTTCCATATTTAAATTCATAATTGTTCGATTGAAATCCGTTTTGAAAATCATATTCCTTTCGATGCATTTTTTTTGTTCGTTCAGACCTTCTTTTTCAAACTGTATAACCACATTTTCTTGATTTTATGGGTTATTTTAACCCATTGATGCCTAGCGTTATGAAAAAATGCCATGGCAAACAGCGTTGACCCAGATGAGACGCCGCATGAAACGGCACCCACCCCCTGTTGTGTTTTGCGCTCTCCGTCCAGATTCCCTGGTTCCTTTAGGTCAATTGCGCGAGATATGTCCGTTAATATGTGTTAGTATAAATATCAGTTCTATAAACTATAAGCCGTATTTATTTGTTCTGTAGTACATAGCCTTTCGTCTATCTGTTACTTTCTTGTTCAAATCTTAGTGTTTCATATATATATATATATATATATATATATATATATATATATATATATATATATATATTATATATATATATATATATATATATATATATATATATATATATATATTACGTCTTATGCACTTATATATATATATAATGTAATACTCATAACAAGTTTTAATGTACTCTGCCAAAGCACTTCCAAGATATGGCTCCGGACACACAAAAGAGCATTTTTCAAGATAAAAAGAGCCATAACTCCGTTATTAACGGATGGAGTACAACACAATTTGGCGTGCATCATCCTGTTATCAATATATATTCTCATACCAAGTTTAAATGAAATCCACCAAAGCACATCCAAGATATGGCTCCGGATGGACGGACGGAAGGACGGACAGAAAGACGGACGGAAAGACGGACGGACGGATGGACGGACAATGCCAAAACAATATCTCTCCGCCTATAGAGGGGGATAACAAGCACACACGCATTCATACACACACGCATACACACCAGCATACACACGAATACACATTTATAAATATTCAACTCTATTAACATTGTATCTAACAAATTTCTTTTTAACAAATACTCTTTCTAAATGGGATATTTACAACATGTTTAAACAATCAGTGTAACTACATGCAATTATACTTGGAAAGTAACTTTTCGCTCTATTTTCCCTTCTTCATTTAAAAAGTTTTTTACACATAAAAGCATAGAGTAATTAAACTAATTTCGCTTTCGGTTTAGGTTTAAATGCTCAATAATGCTTAAAATGTTATCGACGGCTTTGCCTGTTGTTACATCTTTCTTATATTTCAAGCATTGTTGTATAGGGATCACAGTCGATAACTTTAACGCAATAATAATTGGCAGACAAGCATGTATAGATATTCAAATACACGAAACGCAATTAACATTGATCAATGTTTACGGCCCTAACATAGATTCCACATTTTACGAAACATTACAATCCTTTATAATTAATAACCAAGATAAAAACATTATAGTCGGTGGTGATTTCAATACTGTTCTTAACCCATTATTAGATAAAAAAAAATGGAAACCTTTATACTCATCCTAAAAAAAAGAAACAATTTAAATAAAATAACTGAAAACTACAATATGATAGAAATCTGGCGCACAGTATATCCAAACGAAAGCAAATTGACCTGGCACTCAAACACAAAACCAACAATATTTTGTAGATTATACTTTTTTCTTATATCTGAGTCACTTTGCAACATTATTGACACATGTAGCATAAAACCAGGATTTATGACTGACCACTCTCTAGATGAACTTAAACTACACAAAATACAACCTGAAAGAGGCCCATGACACTTTTAAATCAATAACAGCATCTTATTAGATACACAATTATCAAACGCAAATAAAACAAGAAATATTCAATACAGTTCAAAATAATAAAGATGCAAACCCAAACACCTTTTGGAAAGTAATCAAAGGAAATATACGTAACACAACAATTAGATACACATCATTTAAGCAAAAAGAAACACACAAACTTGAAACTGAAACCATCAAAAATCATTGAAACACTTAAAAACAATTGCATGAAACAAACACTAACGATACCGAAGCCATTGAAAATGAAATAACATTTTAAAAAAACAAGTATTAGAAGGAATTTATCATACACATCTCAATGGAATAATACTACGAGCACGTGCACAGCATGTTGAACACAATGAAAAAAAACACAAAATACTTCGCAAATAGTGCTGCAACAATATACCGGTATATCGGTATATATCGCAATACGCAATCCGAATATTGTATTGCGATACGATTTTCATCATACCGGTACGAACATTTAACAAAAATGTATTCACATTTCATTTAGAAAAGCCATCCAAAATAATGATATCATAATCAAGGTAAACAAAACAAAGCGGTGTAAATAATTTTTTACGTAAAAATAGCATTCTAAAAAGTGTAATATACGGAGTAGCGTTGTTACATGGGAGCATTTGTTCAATGCTTTTGAACAGAGTATCATTGAATTAATTGCGCACAACTGTAAATGTTTCGTTCAATTCTGAATTGAGCATTATTAAATTTTTAATCCGAATTTCGGAAACAAGCTTCCAAATTTTAATGCTAACGCGACAATACAAAATTCTAGCGTCAAATAAAAAGTGCTTTATCCTTTGTAAAGGATAAAAATAAATCAATAAAAAGCGCGCAAAAATTATGCAGACATGTAGAACGTCGCATGGAAAGTATAGGTGTATTTTGTGTTGTATAAAAGCGGGAACATCACATTACGCGATTTACGTGTGTTCAGTGTGAAAAAACTGCCCCGGTTGGACGTGATTTCATCACATCTTTAAATAGTAACAAATGCCAAAATGTATTTGATTCTTAAGATAATGTGCAAATGTTTGTGTTTCTTGTAATTTTGTGCACATTTATAGTAAATATTTACCAGAATTTGCTATAAAACTGGAATGTACGGGATTATCGGGTAATTGGCAAGTTATAATTCTGGTACAAGTTAGCAATATATTGCGATATATTGCAATACAGGTTTTTGAACTGACAATATATTGCAATACGGTTTTTGGCGTATTGTTGCAGCACTATTCGCAAACATCGAAAAACGAAGAATTGAACAAAATTAACTGTACACGAATTAGTAGTCAATTGCGAAGATATAACAAACAGAACTCAAATGCTAGAAGAGCAACGTTTATTTTTCGAAATTCTGTATAAACGAAAACATGTTGAAAATAACACCCTTTTAAAAAATACACATCATGCTTTAAATCAAGAAGAAAAACTACTATGCGACGGATTACTAAATGAAAATGAATGTGGATAAGCACTAAAAGAAATGCAAAATAACAAAAGTCCAGGATCTGATGGCATCACAATCGAATTTTATAAAAAAAAATCCGAAATGATATTAAAACATATTTAATTAATTCACCTAACTATTCATTTAACAACGAAAACTTAACTACACTACAAAAACAAGGTATAATAGCACTCATTCCAAAACCTTATCAAACTGGCGCCCGATTAGTTTACTGAACAATGATTATAAAATTGCAACTAAAAGCATATCAAACAGAATTTAAAAAACATTACCATCAATCATTTCAAGATCTCTATCTGGTTTTATTAAAGGACGTTACATTGGTGAAAACGTACGTCTGATACAAGAATGCATAAATTATTTCAACCAACCAAATAATTCTGGCCTTATTTTCTTTGCAGACTTTGAGAAAGCTTTTGATTCACTAGACCATTCGTTTATGTTTTCTTGCCTAGAAAATATGAATTTCTTTGAAAGTCTAATTAAATGGGTTTAACTATTTTATACCGATATTAACAGTTTAATTATCAAAACTGGCTTTTTCTCAAACAGTTTTAACATCGAACGAGGGGTAAGACAAGGATTTTCACTTTTCATCCTCGCTATTTATTATATGCATCGAGTATCTATCACATTATATCCAATCGAATAAACACATAAACGGAATATCGCTAGAACCTAATGAAGAAATTAAACAGTCTCTTTTTGCTGACGATGCAGCTTATTTTTTAAATAACAGTAGTGACTCGTTCAATAATCTTATAGAATCGCTAACCCTTGTTTAAATGGTATCTGGTCTTAAACTAAACACAATGTAATGCACTGTACTACGAGTAGGCAAATTTTAACAAGGTAATATTCATCTTAAAAAAAATGAAATTCAACTGGACATCAGATGAAGCAACAACGTTAGGAAAAACCTTTACAAACAATGAAAATGAAACAATTTAAAAAAAAATATTGCCTTAATTTCAAATTTTTTAAAATTGCTTAAAATCATGACAGCATCGTAAACTTACACGTATCGGAAAAAAACACCGTGTTGAAAACGTTTGTACTCCCTAAATTAATTTATACACTAAGAGTTCTCCCAAACCCACAAAATGATATTATTGAAGATATAAAATCAGATATATTTAATTTCATATGGGACGGTAAACCTGATAAAGTTAAGCGAACGCAATTAATTAATATCATTAAGTTTATACCAATACGAGTAAATGGAAAATATTCTATTAGAAATTCTTAAAACATATGGTGACTCCTTACTTTTTGAATGTAATATCAACAATAATATCCTAGATGAAATCCCAACCAAAAAACATATTTCTATGGAATGTTATATCGGCATGGTGTAAAGTTACTCATAATTTAGAAACCAAAATAAACAGTAAAATCATTCTATGGAACAATAAAGACATAACTACTAACAATTAAACATTTTTCTATAAACATTGGTTCGAACGAAACATAAAATATGTAGATCAATTGTGCGACTACAGAATAAACGACTTCTATTCGTTTGATAACGTATGCTACATATTCGGAATACCTACATATAATTTCCTTATGTACTACACATTGATCAAAAGTATACCCATACATATAAAAGCTGTAACCAATACAAAAAATGCACCATGTACTCAAAAAACATTCGTAGAAAACATAATTGCAAAACAAAACAAAACGAACAAAATATTTTATACACTTTAAATTAAAAAACCTGCCGAAATATCTAAAGCTCAAACTAAATGGCAAAACCTTCTTGAAGAAAAAGAATATAATTGGAAACAAATATTTGTCATGCCATATAACTGATAGCACACTGAGAAACTTTCAATATAAATACATCCAGAGAATCATAGCTACAAATAAACATCTTTTTAAGTGCAAGCTATCCAACACAAATCTATGTGATATGTGTAGCGAACATATTGAACATTTCTGGGAGTGTAAGCATATTCAATGGAATCAATTGACAATCTTTTTAGAGAAACAACAATTAAACTATCCCTCTTAGACATCAGTTTAGGGGTAAATACCTTCAAAATACAAGAGGTTAATAATGCTAATGGAAACACATTAATCTTTCATAAACAAGTCCAGAATGCTTTCTACCCACTTGATGCAATTCATCCTTATTCATACTTATTCTGATTTTCTTTACAACCAACCAAAAGAAAAAAATAAATACATATTAACCCTTTTTATCAAAAAGAAACCACAAAAACAAAAAAGTATATATAAGCATATGTTGTATAACATGTTTGAACATTATTGCTACTACATGGTTTATTTTTGTCTTATGATCATACGAATGTTTTCATTGTATGTCTTTTATTGAATAAAAAAAGACATTGATACTGTGCGAGATGGAATGTAACGCATTTAAAGAGGTGTTACAATTGCCCTTCTGGTACGACGGTTTATGCAAAACTCAATACTTTTAACATTTTTAAAGGTTAATTATAAAAATAATATAGAATTAATAATTATTTTTTATTGTTTTCTTTATATTATCAGAATAGGGAACAACAATACTCTTATGACATAAAATGTACAAGTGCACAGAATGCAATGGTGTAGTAATTGTTCAGTGTGAAATTGTTGTATCCGCTTTGCATTTTACATTGGAGATCAAATAGTTTCACGCTGAACACAAAGCTTACAAAGTGTCAAAATGCAATTCTGCATCCCTATAATTTTTAAATTAGCCCATCTATAATAAAAATTATGTTTACGCTATTCCTCACAAAAGATATCGTTAATAAAAATTATCTGTTATTTTAAAAAGTCAAAATGTTGTAGTTTGAACGTTTTCCTTTTTGCGCAGTTTTTCACAAATAACAAATTTTTTCATTTATTTATAACTGGCGGAAAAGGTTCTCATTTTTTTTTTATTGGAAAAGGTCAAAAGCTAGATAAGACAGCTACACCGAAACAAAAGACAAAATGAAGTTAGTATTGTTTTTAATATTTACACCATTTCCATACACATCCGAGGATACAAATGATAGTAAAACATCCTAGCAGTATATACATGGTAATTGACATGTGGAATTTAGAAAGATCGTTTGGATCCCAGCACATGACTTCATGAATATAAGTCACGTGATCAGAATACGATTTTCGGTTTTCTTCCAGCCTATTTAGTTTTTCACAAATGCTACAATAAGGCGATGGAGCCCAGGGATTAGGCGATAAATATTTTGACTTCTCGTTTAAATAATTTAAGTATTTGTCTTCGGAATCTGCTATTTGTAATAGATACACTACTAACTCTTTCGCGGATTGAAACCGCGCGGTGTCAATGAAAGTGTTTTCGGGTAGCAGACGACTGTAGTTTGCACCGCCTCGCGTAACAAGAACTATTTCCCATTGAAAGTAGCGGAAGAATTTCTCCGTAATATAGTCCGTACAAAGGCTGTTTTCGAAGCTCAGATAGAATTTGTAGTCCATTTCGATTGTTCTTTGAGAAACGTCAATATTTTCACTTCCCAGGCAGCGTCCGAAAATATCAACCTTAAACGAAACCAAACAAGTTAACTTTTAGTATTTCAAGTAATGGGAGCACGCATGTTCAATAAAATGCATCACAATACTTCACAGACAATGAACAACCATGCGATATCAGTATGGGACTTTTGCAAAACTATATTCACAAAGTATACTGTGTCGTAAGAAAAAAGATCATGTAAATTGACGAAATACTTATGTCAACTTGGATTAACGAATTCGCTCTACATTAACATTAGAATACTTTATACCATGATATACTTATTTAATCGTGTGGCAGTGAAAGTTTTAAATATAACATGTATAACGAAAGGATTCGTAGTCGAAATAGATGCTTTGCGTATTTTCACTGCTACAGTTATATTACCTCCCTTAGTTTTAATTTTGCAAGGTAAACAATATGAAATTGTAACTTGTTCTTCATAAAGTTAGTTAATTGTATGGCTAAAAATAATGTATTTTAAGCATTTAAAGAGTATTTGATATTTAAGGAATACTTCTAGTAAAATCCTGCGTATATATTCGGCTAGTTTCTGTGGAAGTGAAGGAGAAACTAGCCGTATATATACCTGACGAGGGCCGGGGACGGCGGGACAGCAAGACCACCAGTGTGGGGGACATACGGGACGGACCTGGGTCTTGCGCTTCTGCGCGGGGGGGAACCCAAGAACATCGAGGGGGTGGCTTTAAAGAGGGACCCCGGGGCGGCTGTACCTAGTGCGCTCAACGCGCTGGGGAAACCGTCTCCGGGATGAAGACGACGGCTGATGACAACAAGTTGGCCATAAGGCCACGACTTTTTTTTTATTGGTTTACAAAAATTATTTTGAAAATGGTCCATCGGGCGGTCGAAAAAAAAACCAAAAAAAAACACATCATTGGAAAAAAAAGTTAATACTAATAACATCAGAACAAAGACAACATATCTTTTATAACCTTAAACACAGAGACAAAAAATCAAATTATGCAATGAAACACATCTATATCTTCAAATAAAATGAGTCCTAACAGCACATTATGTAACATCAGGCAATTTTAAACACTGCATTACATGACATGCGTTCTTCTCCCATTAAAACGAAAAACTGCGCTTCATTTCCATAATTGGATGCGCACCATTACGCAATGCGATGCCCGTTGCATAAATCTTATATAAGATAAACTACTCATACACAAATTACCCGGTGTGTGTTTGCTCTTACTCGACTTTTGAGATCGTACATGAAAAAAAAATCGAGGTAGATCGATCCATGCGTCGTCGCGGTAATGTTTGTCAAAGTTGTTGTTGTCATGAAAACTCGTTGATTTACAACGCAAAACGTCTTATTTGAACTGACGCGAATTAATTTAATCATATTTGTCAACTTCGCTTTTGCTTTATTTTGATAATTTAATCCAAAGTTTAATGTTAGCAAGTGTTTTTTTTTACTGGAATTGTAAACAAGGAGTCGGTTAAAGTCTTCCGAAAATGTGCAGTCTGTGTGAATTGACAGTTTGACGTCATCAAAGGAAAGCCGCTTTCTGTCGGAAGCAATAAAGCGACAAATTTCGCGCCGAAAAAAATGGCTTCCTTTGTCTAGCAATCAACATGCCGAATCAATTGTGTGTTTGGTTCTCAATTGCAATCCTCCAATTTAATAAAAGCACGTGCATAGCTCCGCCTTCGAATCTTTTGCAGAGAACGGAGGCGGAGTTTAACGGTTAATTGAGCTAGTGTTTTACACAAGTTGAGTTCCGATTTGCCGAAATTACTCGGCCCAAAGCGTTGAAACGACAAATACATTTATCAATGATTTTCCGAGATATACCGATTTGTTCCGATTTCCAAACTTTCTGTACAGTTCCTATAAACTATGGCGGACGTGTTTACAAAATTCCTAAACACATATATCGTAAATAATGGCAGTGTTTTATTGGATTATTTATACTAATTATCAAATACTATCGGGTTTGTTTAATATAATTAACATGTTAAACAATATAGTTGCGTCACAGACACGGAAATAAATTTTGATGGGGTCGACATTTGACTGACGCTGATTTTCTTATTGTCTGTAATTTTTACCCGAAATAAATTTTGAGAAGTGCCCATAAAAGGACTGGTACATAATGTGTCACATTGAAAAATATCCCGATCTCTGCAATTGAATATATGTGAACCAATCGTTGATTGTACTTACTTGATTTTATTCGCAACCGTACTCAAACCGGATCGTTTTTTTTCTCGTTTCGCTCGTTTTGCAGTGCGGTCGGGAATAAAATATTTAAAAAAAAGACGATTTTCCGATTTTATTTTTTTTCCCATTTTCCAAAAATTAGGGTCGGCGGTTTTGTAAACCAAGAAATATAAAAGTCGTGGCCTAAAGGCGGAGCTGTGTGCTGCAGCGGTGCTGCGTTCAGACATGAATTTGTCTTTTGAGATTGTCTATCTACCAGTGCACATTAAGGTCTCATTGGCCACCGTGCACTGGTCTATTTGGATCTAAATTATTTCTTTGGCGAATACCCGGGAAGCCGGGGTAAATTTGACCTACTTTGGCTCTAAATTAATCTTTCTCCCCTGAAAGGTCACAGGGGCAGGTCGGGCTACTATAACCTCGTGAAGAGGCCAGTAGGACCTGTAAATAAACTCTGAAATACACACGGAAGTGAAGGAGAAATGCTGATCGGTAATCTCCGTAGAGTGCGGAGGGAATTCTGAAACTTCGGTAGATTCCGGATTGTGCCTTTCCGTTGGCTAGGTGGCGCTCTGTTCGCCAGTATATAAAGGCTTGCAAATAGACACGTTAGACCCTGTAGCGGATCCGTGGTCTAGTGGTAACACACTGGCTTTACAATCCAGAGATTGCTGGTTCGATCCCCCGCTGCACCTAACCTACTAACTCGTCTTTCGCATGAGACGTTAAATCGAGGTGCAGTGTACTAGGTGCTATACACCGGGCACTAAAAGACCCAGGGTCACCTCTGGAACGGGGTGTCTCCTGTATCTTGCACTATCCCCCGTAACCAACTAACACGTCTTTCTGGGGACGATGGCCATATGGGAGACAATCCCGGTGCACTCGATAAAAAATAATGAAGAACACGTTAGACAGTTAGTCCTCCGCGAGGGACGTTAAACGGGGGTGCAGTGTATCGGTGCTGTACACCGGGCACTTAAAAGAACCAGGGGCGCCTCTGGAATCGGGGCGCCCTCTGTATCCCGCTCGAACCCCCACTAACACTTCTTGGGGCGGAGAGCACAAAAACCACACACAAACTATAAGGAATTAACATTTTGCCAATAAGGATAATGCTAATCTAGAGATAATAGGAATACTGCAAAAACCATTTTGATAAAAGGCAAACCACTATATAATCCATTAAAAAAAAAAAAAAAAAAAAAAAAAAAAAAAAAAAAGCATCTAGTCACATTAAGGTCTCATTGGCCATCGTGCTATGATGTATAATATGACCTTATTTTCTCCCAGGTCGATACATCTGTAGTCGAGAACACGCTGGACGACCTGTAAATAAATCTCAAATACACACACACACACACCACGTTAGACAGTTCTCCGGTGTATGAGAGCGGATCAACATCTGAAGAAAAGGGACGTTACTCTAAAAAAGACAGTGCTCTGGAGCAGTTGGGTATTTACGTTGGCTGCAAGCTTTCAACGGTGCTGCCCGGGCTGCAGAGTTCCTGTTTCTTGGAGAGGGTCTTCAGAGGGTTGGAATCTATGGACGTCGTACAAGGCAGTGACGGAAGCTTCACCTAAGGCCTTGGGGTAGATTCACGGAGGCGGTAGCCAGTAGCTTCACGGAGACGGAAGCCGGTAGCTTCACGGAGGCAGAAGCCAGTTGCTTTTAAGGAGGCCGGTAGCTTCACCGAGGGATTGATGAAGGGTTGCGGCTTAATTGAAGCTGGGAGTAATAAGAAGCCGGAGGGTTCGTTGAAGGCATCGGTCCCCTCTGTGGTCGCATTGTAAATTATCGTAGCGATTCGATTATTTTAAGTTCATAATCAGAAGGCAGGTAACCTAAGGAAAATTATAATTACATTGTTATTTTGTAATTGGCCTTCCGAGGGTTTCGGAAGGAACATCGGCATTGTGAGGCCGCGCACATAGCGCTCGGTGGCGGTCTCAGGTAGTCGGCGGCTCGCGCTACACATGCAAATACCTTACCTTCAAACCCAATCGATCATTTCCTGTACGTATTCGTCCCTCATACTATCCGCCCTACAGTGGCTCACAATCCATGCGGCATGCTTAGTTTTCCTTCTAAAAACACTCGGTTGAACCGGCTTGACACCTGGTTGTAATGTTTCCAGCATACCATAGGGGAAGAAGATATCTGAATCAGTGCGATAGGACATGGACCAATTCATCGTGTTCGACCAGCTTCTATGTCTATAACCATTAAGTTTGTGATTTATTGGCGATTCTAACCCGAAAAATATCCATACTTGATCAGTTCGTGTGTCGACTCTTTGGATTGGAGGCGAAAACATATTTGGTTGAGTCATCGTAAACACAATGGCGGAATGGTTTTGGATGTTACCTGTGTCATCGTCAGTCATGAAGCAGTTTTGATAGGAGCATACTCTAGAAATCGCCTCGTTGGCGCGATCAAGCCCAATCCAGTCTGGTTTCTTGTACCATAATATTGAATGTTTTACTGAGTTATTGTTACTTCTATGTTCCCGGCTTGATTTAACGCCCTCCTTCACGTCAATCAGTGTTCTGTGATTTTGAAATGTAGCCTTTACGTTATTTTCTTGAGAACGCCAAGTTCCAATGGAGAATGTGGGCCAGTATTGGTGGCCGGTCATGTTGAACATTATCTCAATCATCCCGTACATGCCAAGAGTCGCTACGAGCAGCAGGAACAACAGCGTCTTCAGTACTCGTGCTTTGCACACTGGTAATTGTCGCATACCTGTCTTGATAGGAACTGAAATAGACGAAAAACGATTGGCGTTACAATCCATTTTAAAAATGGGCAATCAACTTTATGCCTTTCGGTGACAGCGGCAAAATGTCGGTTTGGGTTGATGGAGCCATCAATATAGCTACGATATCGCGGTGAGTAAATGGAAATGGTATCCGCGGGGCGAGCTGATCCCGGGTTTGGTCCCCACTCTGTGAGCGTTCTCAGGTTCTCCTTTAAAACCAAATATATTTTTCCAGGAAACAAGCTATTCTTGTCTATGTTTAAATACAGTACAGCCAACGCGGAACAAACATATTTCGCGATCCGCGGCGGCAAGGGGCAACGAGTCGATGCCGAGTCGGCCGTTAAAGCCGCATCAGTATGCGGCGGCAAGTCGCATTCGCCGCGAAGCTTCGCATCTGTCCACCGAGACATGCCGAGGCAAGCCGCGATCCGCGACATGACGCCGAGTCCATGCGCATCTTCAAATCAAAATCTTTTTAAAATGATAAGTCAAAGAAATTTAAAAGAACAATTAAAGTAATATTTAATATCATAATTATTTTAATGTGTGCGGATTCAAAATAGATAAACCAGTTATTAAAAAAGCATGCTGTTGTTTTGTTTTTAATGATTACATTCCCGTTTCTAAAGAAATTGCTGTCATCCGGATAGAAATACTTATTATTTTAAAAGAATGCAAATAAAAAAAATCGAATTTATAAAAACAAAATAAACAAACAAAATACGATTATCACGGGCATGTATTAATAAAATTCCAATAATAATTTGCCATTGTCATTTTTAGAATCGGCTTAAGTACTTTAAGTTACTTTTTGTGCGTTTATTGTGCCGTATGATTATTGTCTTTATATTAAACGATCAACAAACATATTTGTTTTGAGTTTAATTTTAACGACAACATGTATTAGCATTTAAGCATATTTAATGTGTCTGGCCAAATTAGTTTGTTTCCCGCCCGTAGTGTATGTATTTCACACATAAATGTCACGTAATTATGTTTTGGCACATACGTGTGGTCAAGACTCCAGCAGTTGGTGGATTTATAATTGCTTGTTGTTTTTGTTATTATATTTTAGCTGAGACAATTAGCAGTTTGAAGCCACAACACTTAACACTTAATTGTTATTTTGTTAATTATCAACTTATTATAACTATTGTTTGACTATGCGTTTATAAAGTAGTTTCATTGTGTTTATATTATACCAGAGTTGCGACACCTTAAGGGTTTCGCGGGATGGAATGAGTGGGGAGATCAAATCAAATTGAAAACCGATTATTTCGACCAAAAAATTGGGTACGAAAAACATTTGGGTACGAAAAAAATAAATGGGTAAGAATATACAAATGTGGGTACGAAAACGTTTGGATACGAAAAAAAATTGGGTACGAAAAAAATGGGAACCAAAAAATAATTGGGTATGAAAAAATTTGGGTACGAAAAATTTGGGTAGTAAAAAAATGGGAACGAAAAAAATTTGGGTACGAAAAAAATTGGGTACGAAAAATTTTGGGTTAAAAAAAAAGAGTGGGTACGAAAAAGAGTGGGTACGAAAAAGTTTGGGTACAAAAAAAAGGGTATGAAAAAAAATTTGGGTACGAAAACATGTGGGTACGAAAAAAAATTGGGTACGAAAAAAATTTGGGTACGAAATAAATGGGTACGAAAAAAAAAATTGGGTACGAAAAAATTTGGGTACGAAAAAAATGGGTACGAAAAAAAAATTTGGTAGGAAAAAAATGGGTACAAAAAAAATTTGGGTACGAAAAACATTTGATTACGAAAAATATTTGGGTACGAAAAAAATGGGTACGAAAAAATATGTGGGTACAATGGGTTCATGTTAAGGTTTTAGCATGGCGGACGCTGGATGGCGAAAAGACACTTCATGACACAATGAGCTTGCTATGACAAAACCTCAGGTTTTGTTCGAAAACAGCCAAGCTCATATGCATAAATCAGTGAGTAATAGTACTTATACTCAATAAAAGCTAGGCACAGCGTATAAAATCAGAACCACTGGGCTGAATCTGCTGAAACTTGGTCGCATTATACATTATGGTCCAAACATGCTACAGAATGAGCGCTTCTGGACCTGACAGCGTAAAACATTAACCGATAATGGACAGCACAAAATGGGTTATTTTGTACAAAAAAAAAGTAAACTTCAAGTGGCATTTGATGACTTTTAGACATCAGAAAGTTGCAAATGTTTAATATTCTGCACACTTCGACTTGTTTTTTGTTTTTTTTACAAATTTAGAAGCATTTATCCTTGGGGTGTATATAAACCCTGTTATTCAATGTCAAAAATAGCTAAGCAGCAATTCCCCTTTAACATTATTCCTTATATTTAATTGTATTGTTTAAAAAGATAACTGTGTATATTTAATCATAATGGCTCCGTATTTCACACTTGATAGGCCACTGCTGGGGCTTGAACCCAGAACTCATCTCACATTGTAAGATGCATTTTTCAATTAAACTACAATGACTGTATCGTGTGAAGTGGAGCCAACATACACCCACATAAGTGAAAAAATCATTACGTCGATATATTTGTCCTGGGCGTTTCCCGACATGTCGCATAACTGTTTACAACAAAAGATGTATACATAGATAAATATACATACATGTAAATGGGAAAAAATGAACCATCTATTTTTAATTTTTGCTTCATATATACACATTTCCTAGCCATGATTTATAATTATATCATGTTGAAATCATTTTTAGACAGAATATTACTGAAACTGCAATAAACAATAAGATGGATAGATATAATGTTTACTTTTATCTAGTACAATGAACAAATGTTCTTCCGATGCCATTTTCACTAAGGTATAGGTATTGAATCCTGATATATATACGACTAAAAATGAACATCTAAACAGCAGTATTTTACATGAAGAGTACTCACAAAACCACAACAATAATACTCAATGAATGGGCTGTCCGAAATCCGAAAAATATGTACACTACAATAACAAGACGTTAATACAAAATATGCACGTTAACATTATTCAAGATATGAAAGCAATATATCAAGGGATATAGGAAATATTTGGGGTGGTACGCACACTTTAACAAAGAGTCAGTGTGCGAATTTCACATTTGAAACCACTAGCCCGTTCGGGCTACCAGATGGAATTTTTCACTAGCCCGAACCAAAGTTTACTAACCCGAACTGTTTATCACAAGTTTTTAAAATAAGTTTATATTTTTGCGGTTCTGGGTAGATTTTATTGCAGGTAGGGTGTAATTGATGAGGATTGCAACTAACAGTTGATCCCAATTAACTGGAAATGTTATTATAATATTTCATTTTCAATGACAAAATACGATTATAATATTTATGTATGACGATATTCGTCAATCAATACCTTACATGCAGTCAAGATGCAAAGGTTTATATCCAGTCTGTAAATAATTTTAGATGTCAATTGTCCCAAATTTGAAATCCGAAACATTTAGCCGAAAGTCTTAGGCCGTATGATAAAGCGAATAGAGGGCAGTGTCTCCTCCCCCTAGCTTACTGTTTTTTTTTATAGTCTTTCTAGGTCCAATTCTGGTGAGTACAATGTGAAAAATTATCAACCAGACCATCCGTAACATCGCATGTGTATTCATCATTCTAGATATTTTTTTATCAAGAATGTCGAAAATAAATTAAAATCGACAGATAATACCGTATCCGGAAACAACTGTCCAAAAACAATCAATGTAAGTCCTTGCACGTGAAATAAAATATGCATAACGTTTGACTGCCAAAACTGAAAACCAGTAAAAAGTAACCAAGCAACTACGCTATCAATATATAATTTGGTTGACATATTCTATTAAAATATGATATTGCAATGCGTTAATTCGTCAATAGATCATTACAAATCCAAGATGGCGGACATTTAAAACATTTGTAGACTTGTATGGTTTTCTGAAAGTACAGCAAATTGAACAACCTGGGTAGATCCGCATTTTATTTGCACGGTATCAAAAAAAAATTGTCATTCAAACTCTCGTCATGTCAACATAATCGGAAGGGTGAGGAAACGCGATACGAAGCTAAATAAACCCTGTAAGGTATGGTTCAAACGATGGATGAAAATAATATTTTTGAGCATTTTTAATTTCAAAAGTTCGAAAAATCAATAGCCCAATCGGGCTAGTACCCATTGAAATTCAGTAGCCCGAAACAAGATCAACTAGCTCCGGGCTAGTGCGAATTTCGAACATTGTAGAGTTATCAATAATATGCATATTCTACATGGAAAAAGTGTCATAATTCTTATAAAATGCAAGTGATACAGTTGTCTGCTCTTGTTTTTAGGTTGGGGTCATGTTGGTTAAGAAATATGCAAAATATGGAAGCAATATGTCAAGGGACATAGGAAATATTTGGGGTGGTACGCAAACTATAACATTTGCACGCTAACGCCAATGCCGGGGTGAGTAGGATAGCTCCACTTTATATATTTCATATATAATAGTCGAGCTAAAAAGTAAATATACTATATTATTAACAACAAGCTTACCTCAATCACAACTTTAATGCAATGCTTATAACAATAAAGTTACAATGATATTTCATTGATTAAAACTAACTTATTACTATTGGTTGCCTGCACTGGCAACCATCTTTAGTATTTTGGTTGCCCAGATAAAGAATAACGAGCCCAGAAATATGTACATGTGTATATTATACTTTCTTTTAATAAAATAATAGATAAATAAATAAATTTGCTGACATTGCACTACTCAATGTTTGATGTTTTATTATGAGCCTGAATTTAATTATTTCCTATTCCTAAATAATGAATGTTATTTAACTAGTATTGATCCATGGTGGTCAATTGTTATTCAATTTTTATTGCACTGAATTGTTTTAAGCTTTAAAAAAAAAACAAGTTGCCCGGCCGGACTATCAACTTTGGAAATTGAGTTGCCCAGGCCAAAACTACTTGTCCTGGGCTCACGGGAAACCACTAATTTTCATCCCTGTATACCCTTTCATTTTCTGTTCTTCCATCCTATTCTCAAAATGAATTTTAAACCACAATACTTTATAATAACATTTGTATTGAATGCTAACCATATTATGACCCAAAAAACAATTTTACAAACCCGTAATCCAGTCGCAGCGAGTTTTTTTTATTTAGTTTACCATTATCAGTGTTCTCTGTAAGACCGGCAGCGGGCCATTTCGCCGGTTACATTTACTCTAGACGCCAACTACTTTCCCCAAGTATATCAAGTAAAATGTCACAAATGCTTTAGTTTTACTGCATTGTTGCTGGCCATATAACTGGCTACTCAATTTTTTTTGGAAAACACTGAATTATGCATGACAAACACACAAAACTTAAAATCTTAGATTTGTTTTTAAAATAAATTGACACTTACAGCTTGTCGCCATTAAAATCCCAAGATTCAAATAATGTTCCACGAGATACGTCAACAATTGCTTAATCAAATGAATGAAAAATAAAAGTAAACAAAGCCGGATTTTACATAAATTCCAGGTTGATAAACACAACAAGGTAAAGGTACCTTGTAGTCGGTGAGATATAATAATAATACAGTTAGTAAGGCTCGTACCCTGGGTACGGTAAATATACTAAAATGTACCCGGGAATTTTAACACTTAATCGGTTGTTGTCGGCTATTTTGTACAAATATTAATATATGGTCACATTTATGTCAATTTTCTGTTCAATGGCATTTATATTATCAAAACTCATTGTTAAATCATTAATGTGATTTAATTTTAAATCTTAAATTGTTAAAAGTCGCATCATTGTATGACGTCGTCAAGTATAATATTTTCCGCGACGTTGCACATTAACTTTTTACCGCCATAGATTTTTTTAAAGAAACATTATTTGGTTTGCGAGGTCAGGGGTCAGATCAAAATTCCAAATAGTGCAGGGTCGCACATAATGCTCATAGCTACCATGTGTTTAAGTTTCATGGTTCTAGTGCTTATGGTGTAAGAGATAGTGGCTAGGACAGACGGACAGACTGATGGTGGAGATAACCACAATGAACCTGTTAACAGCCAACTAACGCTGCCAACAAAGCACAAGCTTTACGTGTCAGGATGTGGCACTATCTATACAAACTGCATAAGAAATAACAAGACGCTTAGGGTTTGAGGGACACCAAACCTGATTATGAGTCTTCCACACCTTAAGCATCTTAACCCTTTGCATGCTGGGAAATTTGTCGTCTGCTAAAATGTCGTCTGCTGAATTTCTAAAATTAGCATTTTCTTCGATTTTTTATCAAAGAATACTATCAGAATAGCAAACAGTTTGGATCCTGATGAGACGCCACGTTGTGTGGCGTCTCATCTGGATCCAAACTGTTTTCAAAGGCCTTTAAAATTCGGTTCCCGCACTGAAAGGGTTAAATATACTTATTTGCTTGTGTACATGTACCTGATAATAAATTATTATTATTACCTGTTTTGGCATCAACAAGCTTTATCAATTGGCCCTCAAATTTTGCACATAAACGCTACACGATCAACCAATATGCCTTTTCATTTCAAGTTGGAAAGCAATTTAGCCCTTATTCGGCCATAATAGGGTGGAGGATCAATTTAAAATACAACTATTCCAGATACAAAAATATTAATTCATTTATTTAATGCACTTATTTTCTTCTCTTTTGCTACTAAATGACCAGTCATATTTTGCACTAGCAGATGATATTTCTTTTTTTACATATGAAAGGTAAAAAGAAATTCAAGCAGCATTTTATAATATAAATTTAAAAATGCACTAAATCATGCACTTAAAAACAATATTATTGTGATTCTGTTATTTATAATCATATTAATAATGCCTCATTTTTCTCCATTTTATGGTTTACTATCTATTTTTCCCAATTTTATGGTTTATCTTGCTTATTTTCTGAATTCAAAAGGCACTGGCTTAAAAAAACTGTCTATGCATGTAACTGTATATTGAAATCTCATTATGAGTGATTATAAATGCATGATAAAATTCTAACATGTTATGTTATAGATAAATCTATATTGTTGGTAATTTTTCCTAAACATTATTAGCCACCGTTGTGGTCAAACATATTTTTTGTTTTATTAATGACGTTGTTTCACAGATTACTGTAACAGAGCTACAGATTAGGTGCGCATTTGTGTAAATACCCAATGTAAAATTGCCGATTACGCATAGAAAAATAAAACCATGCGTTCCGAAACCCAATTGAAATTGTCGATTAGGCATATCATATTTTTCCTTTGCATATTGAGTAAATCTGTCCCGGAAATACCCTCGTCCGAAATACCCGGATTCTTTCCGCTTTGTCCAAGCGCTTTCAGTATACGTGTTATTGTTGTGAAAATGTAGATGTTAATGTTATACTTGTTATGTACAAACTGACTTAAAATAAAATTTGTATTTGTATATTTGTATACCATGTGCTCAAGTGTTTTCAAATTCAGAATGACATTTCCCGGTATTTTAGAATATTCTGGCTTGTGTTGTTAACAAATTGTAGTGTAAATACAAACTCAAAGTAAATATTTAAAACTACCCGATTCACACTGAAATCAGTTTTATAATCCACCAGACGTATGTTGTTAATCACAAATAATAGATTTCAGAAAACAAAGGCAATGTTTACAATATTAGCAAAAGATGTCAAGGATGATCCGACAGTATCCAAATGAAAACTAGTCTTGGACAAAGCGACAATGGCTTCAAAATTGTGAATTTCAGACTGATGAGAGTTATTTTCATCTATTGTTAGATGCATTTGAAACATTTAAACCTTAAAACATTCCTCGATGCAGTAATTTATATTCATTCACCAATATATGTAGAAATGTATCCAAGAAAATGAGTATTCTTTGATTTATAGCGTGACATAAATATGTTACGACTCTGGTTGACTTTCGATACAGAGTTGGCTTCAGAGTACAGGTATGTCAATACCATATAAATTGTACGCTGAAGTTTCTTTAGCTAATATTTTTCTAATGTTGACAGACCATTGACATTGCTGGGGTTTGTTGATTTAAAGACTTATTATCATCACGGGCAGAAAAACATTATTGACATTAAACAGCGCGTCATTAATTAGACATCAGCTGCACAACTGTATGGTAAAAGGTAAATATGTATCTTAATAATTATGTTGACAACTAGCTTACGTAGCAACGTCCGAAAATATGAAATATCCGACATGTATTTCAATATTTAAAATTCAAGATATAATGACGACTGAACTGTTTTACTTTAAGGAAAAAACGGTAAAACTATGTTGAAAATGAAACACAACAAACTAAATACTTATCTGTTACGGCTAAACGACTAATTATCCCAATATAACACTGTCATTGAATCGCACATTTCAATTATAATTATTCCCCTTGAAAGTTAATGCATATTGATATAACGAATTCATCAAACGTTATCAAACATTAGTAATTTGAATTGCATCGGATTCGCACAATATTATGTGGATGTAAATCCGATCCGGTTGTTGTTTATGTGTCAAGCTCATTTTGTCAGTGACTGAGTGAGATATAATAAATTTCTTCCGTAGTAAAATCTACTGTAAAGTACACAATGATACTTACGTAATTCTGTCGTATCCGTCTGAATAAGCATCCGCTGCACAAAATATAGACATTTGTATTAATGATAATTAAACACAATCATATTTTCTGTGTTTATTGAATTAATAACACTGAGTTTCTTTGTCGCGTTACAAGATGGCGGATGTCTAACGCTGTTTGTGAAGTGACGTCACAATGTTAATCTGTGCGCGTGCCCTTTCCCATAAAAGTATTTAAACACAAAATACTCGAAAAGTTGTTTTTTCCCAGATATGACGACAACGCCAACAGGTAGATCGCATTCTGGTTCATATACATGTCAAATTTCAGCAAACGTGTTCGGCCAGTTTTCAAGAAACTCAAATCGCGGTGATTCTCGCCACCTTAACTCAACTTAGCCTCCTTTATCATTCGTTCGATTGAACGTCATCAATGATGACGTCCAATACATCACTCATTCCATACAGTTGATATCGCTAATCATCATCGTTGGTTCTATTTTAAGTTATGGGTCAGAGATATGGGGCTACACAAAAAGTACTAGAGTTGCGACACCTTAAGGGTTTCGCGGGATGGAATGAGTGGTGAAATGAAATAAAATTAAGAACCTATTTCTTTTTGTGCATTTAATGATGGTAACCAAAGTTCTCGCAAAAATTTAATATACACATCACATGAAATTAACCATAATACTCGCAGACATGTTTATTGTTTCGAAGCCGTTCGATTAGCTACCTTAAAAAGTAGAACTTCAATTCCCATTACTATAATATTAAAAACGTGAAAAGAGCAAACCACTGCATTGTGTCGGACATCCCCATCTTAAACACTATCGACTAGCATTAAGCCTTTTTCTGTGTTTACAAAATTCTGTGTATTTTATTGAAACATCATTATAGCGTTGCGTTCAAGATAGTGTTGAATTCATTTTGCAATGCAATCAGCGCTTTGATTTTATATTACGAAATGTACTACGCAGTACATTGTGTGACGTCATTTCGGTGACGAAACACAACAGTTTTATTTACACTCTCTGGAATTTAAGAACATGTCGCGGACGTTGTGTTTTTTATCTGTAAACTATTTGTTTAAAGCATCGAACGAATGCAAAACGTGTTTCGGATTGTGTGTTCATCATGCATAAATGTAAACATAGATAGAAATACAATACAATTGTGTGGTTTGAACTAAGTTTCGACAAAGACATGGATTAATAAACGTGGAAGTGCATATCGTTTCAAGGTGTTTGTTATAAACTTTGGATTAAAGTAGTCAACTTATTGTTACAAACATTGGATTAACGATGTCATTTAGATACGCGTGACGTTTATACTTAATTAAGTATTTTTATAACTCTTGTTAAAGCTGAAATTGAGTCATCAAATTTCGCTACAAAACGGTGTCAGTTGCAATAGATATTTTAATGTGCTACGTGAAATTATAATTATGTTTGATTATTTTGTTTATTTGTTACGCACTTTATGCTGCTAATGATGTGTTGCTCACGGCAAGCCTCGCCGTGTAAACCTTTCTTCAACTCGTCGGACAAATTCAAGTACACGTGATACTTACATTGTATTTTATTTTTTCTGTGTATTTGATGATGGTATCCAAAGATATCACAGATATTTTAATATACATGAAACTATTTCAATTAATGCTATTTTGAGAAGTCCGTCACCACTCTATCGTTTGTTATTGTTTATATCATACTTTTTTGCTCCTCTATATAAACATTTCTCAAAACCGGCTTTCCGTACTTTTATTTTGCATGCAACTGATTGCGCAATTTATGACGTATGTTGTGTGACGTAATTTATTTGTCAAAACAAACAATTTTAAGTTAAATTCTCTGGATGTTTTTAACAGTTATTTATTTGTTTAAAGCATCGAACGAATGCAAAAACGTATTTCGGATTGTGTGTTTATCATACATAATTGTAATTGTTATATTATATTGGATTATTGTCGTCATTAAGGTAAGCTAGTTGTTTATACTCAATTGATTTACTGCTCACGTTTCTTTATTGATTCAATAATTAAACTCTAAATTAACAATGTATTTGTCTCATGATTATCATGTATATTAAAGATATTATCGGATAAATAGAATACCTTGTTAATACCAGTGTGTACTTACATTTATCCGACACGTCTCGGAAAGCCTCGCCGTGTAAACCTTTCTTCAACTCGTCGCACACAATAACATAGATTTATGTCATGAATATCTAAACAACCACACTCGATCTGCACAAAAGACATGCATGTGTACTTCGTATTGATATTTAAACACAATTATTACGTCGTTGTTTATAGATTTAACGCATAACTGTATAATATTATATTGAATTAATAACGCGTAACTTAGTTTCTTAACAAGATGGAAGCTAGCCTAAGCGCTTTTCATGACGTTACGTCACAATGTTTATCTACGCGCGTTGTGTTTCGCAGAAAAAAAATTAAACACAAAATACTCAAAAACTTGATTTTTCCCAGGTATAACGCCTACGCCAACAGGTAGATCGCATTCTTGTCCATATACATGTCAAATTTTAGCAAACGTGTTCGGCCAGTTTTCAAGAAACTCAAATCGCAGTGATTTGCCTCAGCTTAACGAAACTTAGCCCCCTTTATCATTCGTTCGATTGAACGTCATCAATGATGACGTCCAATACATCACTCATTCCATACTAGACTTGCGACACCTTAAGGGTTTCGCGGGATGGAATGAGTGGGGAGATCATATACAATTTTCAGCTTTCAGGAAGCAAGGACCCTCTAGACGTGAAACATAAGCTTTCCAACACTATATGATTCCAGTTCCACAGCACATATTGCATTAGTTCAATGGGAAGAACATTAAACGGCATATTCACAAATCTCTGAATAACAAACAGTGCTCAAAAATATTTAAAGTAGTCATTTACTATTTAATTGATTATGTCCTCTGATTGTTGCATTTTAATTTAAATATGTGTTCCTATATGCATTTATTGTTGTTTTGACTTAAAAAACTAAAATGGATGCCCATTCTTAGTTTGCTGTCTTAGTCTACCCTAAAATTATACATGTTTCTTGCATAATTGAATTATCAAAAACTGCATACTTGTAAAGGCATTGTCAGAGTTATTTGGTTAGGTTAGAGACAAAGTAAAGCAAATATATTTATTTTTCTTAAAATGAATCATCCTCTGAAGCCCCCACTGGGATTCAAACCCAGATCTCTTTCCTCTGGGAAGGAAAGTATTCTATCTTGAAATACAAGGGCAAGTAAGAGGACAATTTGCAATTTTAAACCTATAAACATATAAACTTAATTTTTCACATGACCTTAGAAACAACACAGACATCTCCGAATCTGAAATACATTACAGTTACAATTCAGGTTTTTAGTATTGTGCATTGTACATGAATGTTTAAGTGTTGTATTTATCCTTGGTACACAGAACTGCCTAAAGATGCGTAAAATACCAGTATTCAAATCTGAAAACATCCCATGTGTTTGTTTTACTCTGTTAGTATCCCTATTTTATTTCAATAAAGCAGTTTTTTCCTTCTCCTGAAAATTTAACTAAATATCAGTTATGCTACTTTTTACATTCAGCAAATGACATGTGTCCGTAATGTCCATTTTGAAAATTTGGTTAAAAAAACATTATTTTTACCAAAAAGGTAGACTTAATAATTATTATTAAACAGTTGATGTATGTCGCCTTAATAAAAAAACAAAAATGGGAAAGAAATAAAATGTTTAAAAATGTCAGTTACATGACTTATAACATTAAGTAGACGATATAGCTTTGATACTTTAGGATAAGAGTAGACCTTAACACAAATAGGATAAGAGTAGACCTGAACTTAACCAAATTTTCAATTTTCTAACTATAAAAGGGGGCATTATTCAGTCAAAAAACAGAAAAAAATGGGTACAAAAAAATGTGTGTACGAAAACAATTGGGTAAGAAAAAATTATGCCGAAAAAATATATGCTAAAATAGCTTGGAGTCTTGACCACCAAAACGGCTTGGATTTTAATTATGCTGAAATAACTCGGGGTCATGACCACCAAACTGGCTTAGAATTCAATTATGCTGAAATAGCTCAGGATCTTGACCACCAAACTGGCTGGGATTTTTATCATGCTGAAAAAGCTCGGGATCTTTACCACCAAACTGGCTTGGATTTGAATTATGCTCATAGATCGGGTTCTTGACCACCAAACTGGCTTGCATTTTAATTATGCTGAAATAGCTAAGGATCTTGACCATCAAACTGGCTTGGATTTTAATTATGCCAAAATAGTTCAGGATCTTCACCACCAAACTGGCTTGGATTTTAAATATGCGGAAATAGCTTGAGGTCTCGGCCATGAAACTGGCTAGGATTTTAATTATGGTGAAAAAGCCCTGGTTCTTGACCACCAAACTGGCCTTGATTTTAATTATACCGAAATAGTTCAGGATCTTGACCACTAAACTGACTTGGATTTTAAATATGCTGAAATAGCTCAAGGTCTCCCCCACGAAACTGGCTTGGATTTTAATTATGCTGAAAAGGCTTGGGGTCTTGACCACCAAACTGGCCTGGATTTTAATTATACCGAAATAGTTCAGGATCTGGACCACCAAACTGACTTGGATTTTTATTATGCTGAAATAGCTCGGGGTATCCTCCACCAAACTGGCTTGGATTTTAATTATGGTTAGAAAGCTCGGAGTCTTTACCACAAAAATTGACCACCAAACTGGCTTGGATTTTAATTATACCGAAATAGTTCAGGATCTTGACCACTAACCTGACTTGGATTTTAATTATGCTGAAATAGCTCGGGGTCTCTGCCACCAAACTGGCTTGGATTTTAATTATGGTGAGAAAGCTCGGGTCTTGACCACAAAAATGGCTTGGATTTTAATTATGCTGAAATAGCTTGGGATCTTTACCACCAAAGTGGGCGGGGCCCTGGGGTGGGTAATGTGAACATGGATGGTCGAGACACTGTGTTGTCATAAGAAATCTTTAGTATTAATTTGAAGTCAATTGGTGAAGAATGGTGCGGCAGAGGCCGACGCGTATTCCCACGCCGCATGTTTGACCCAGGGGGCGCCCCAGGTTTGGTAATGTGGCCATGCATGGTTGAAATTGACCGTAACTATTGTCTTAAGAGATTTCGAGTGCTTGACAGGTTAATGTAAGCCATCATGGAGAGGGGTGGTTTATGTGGGTTGGTGGTAATTTAAAAGATGAAGTTTCAAAAATAATTATAAAAATAAAATTGGGGGGGGGGGGGGAATTCTTGGGTGGGGCATGGGGGATAGTTTGGGTGCAGTGCATTGTGGTATGTCAGGTAAGTGTTGTTTTGTCAAAGTATGAATCAAATGTGATCATATATAAAGAAGTTATGGCAATTTAAGCAAAATGTTCAATTATCTAAGTATAAAAGGGGCAATAATTCTGTCAAATGCTTGATACAGTTTTCTGCTCTTGTTTATAGATTGGGATCATGTTGGTAAAGAAGTATGCAAAATATGAAAGCAATATGTCAAAGGACATAGAAAATATTGGAGGTGGTATGCAAACTTTAACATAGATTTATCAAAAATATGCATATTCTAAGTATAAAAGAGCAATAATTCTGTCAAAATGCTTGATACAGTTGTCTGCTCTTGTTTATAGATTGGGATCATGTTGGTTATGAAGTATACAAAATATGAAAGCAATATGTCAAAGGACATAGAAAATATTTGAGGTGGTATGCAAACTTTAACATAGATTTATCAATAATACACTTTAACTCCAATATAGTGCGGTCCGTTATAACGCTGTGTCCAATATAACGCGGGGGATCCTTGGATCCCTTTTTTTCTCCAACCTTCCATTTCTGATTCAAATCCATGTTATGCAACTTCATGTATTTTCATAAATTCAAAGAAGCTGGCGATCACAGCTTGATTGCTTTATCCGCCCGTTTAACTGATTTTAATCGATTAGAGGTTAAACAACACTCGACAGCTAATTGGTGTTAATCTGTTGTGTAATGTCAATAAAGGTGTGAAAACAAGCGAGTCAGTGTTTATTACATGTATTCCCTATCAGAGCGGTTCGATGCGCTAATTTCAATAAGGCAAGTGCAAGCGGATTAATTATCAAATTAAAGTTATTTAAAACTATTACCTGTTTATGTTCCATATTTATCGTGTATTGTATTTCGTTGGTATAAAATATGGCTGTGTAAGTGTGTTATTGTTTATTATATGCTACACATGCTTGATAAATAAAGTTATCTTTGTGTGTGTTTAATGTTTCAGTAGGTATACGAAAAATACATTTAACAAGGGACAAAATTGTCACAAAACCAGGTTTTCATTGTGAAAAAAAAATCTGATAAACGGAGAAAAGTCAAACTGAACTTTTGAAATGAACAAACAAAATTAACCCCCTTTATAAGTTTTTTTTTTTTTTTAAATCTATTTTTAGTCGTGGCGACCTTGACATTGGAGATATTGACGTGATTCTTTCGTGCGACACACCATCCCATGATGGTGAACAAATGTGCCAAATGATTTTAAAATCTCACAATGAATGACATAGTTATGGCCAGGACAAGCTCATTTATGGCCATTTTTGACCTTTGAACTCAAAGTGTGACCTTAACCTTGGAGATATCGACGTAATTATTTCGCGCGACATACCGTCCAATGATGGTGAACAAATGTTCCAAATGACTATAAAATCTGACAATGAAAGACATAGTTATGGCCCGGACAAGCTTGTTCCGCCAGCCCGCCCGCATTCGCCAATCTAATAACCATTTTTTTCCTTTGGAAAACCTGGTTAAAAATCCTGACGATTTATTTACATGCTAACGCAGTGTAATAGTTAACAGAGATGCACTTAAATTTTTGCCAGTTATCAGAAAGTCCACGGAAAGCACGTTTTTTACATGCTGCGTATGACGCAATAAAACATTTCTTTGTACATGTATCATTTTGCATCGTATTGCATTCAATCTAAATTTAAATTCGCTCGTTCAATGAAAGCTGTGTCCCATAATGCACTGTACTAATTTTTCTGAAAAATGGCGTAGGCATATGAATTTGTTAACGAAGTTCGTAAACATATTTCTTGTCATAAATGTTAAACATTATTTTTTCGTAAGTGATATAATTATATTGGATTATCGGATAAATGTGCACATTAGAAAAGCGGGTAGTTATACTGTTATCGCTCGATTCGGTTTACATGCATGTATTTGCGGTTGACAACACAGCATGAAGATACACAAGACCTATATTATAGGCTATACTTTACCTGTTTTTATAGCCCCTTAAATAAATTAGCTCAAAACTTATAACGCTTTCTGTTTATAACGCTGTTGCGTGGCTTGGACCCCGTCATCCGCGTTATATTGGAGTGACAGTGTATGCATATTTTTAGTATAAAAGGGGCAATAATCCTGTCAAAATGCTTGATACAGTTGTCTGCTCTTGTTTATAGATAAGGGTCATGTTGGTAAAGAAGTGCATGTATGCAAAATATAAAAGTAATTTGTTAAAGGACAAAGAAAATATTTGGGGTAGTACACAAACTTTAACATGTGCACGCTAACGGTAACGCCGACGTGATCAGGATAGCTCCATTATATATATTTCATATATATTAGTCGAGCTAAAAATGAGTGAAAATCTCTGACCCGTCTCCACCCCATCCCCTTTAACTTTTGACCCAGGGGTCAGATCAAAATTCCAAATAGTGCAGGGTCGCACATAATGCTCATAGCTACCATGTGTTTAAGTTTCAAGGTTCTAGTGCTTATGGTGTAGGAGATAGTGGCTAGGACAGACGGACAGACTGATGTTGGAGATAACCACAATGAACCTGTTAACAGCCAACTAACGCTGCCAACAAAGCACAAGCTTTACGTGTCAGGATGCGGCACTATCTATACAAACTGCATAAGGAATTACAAGACGCTTAGGGTTTGAGGGACACCAAACCTGATTATGAGTCTTCCACACCTTAAGCATCTTAATAACCCTTTGCATGCTGGTAAATTTGTCGTCTGCTAAAATGTCGTCTGCTGAATTTCTAAAATCAGCATTTTCTTCATTTTTTTTTCAAAGAATACTATCAGAATAGCAAACAGTTTGGATCCTGATGAGACGCCACGTTTTGTGGCGTCTCATCTGGATCCAAACTGTTTTCAAAGGCCTTTAAAATTCGGTTCCTGCACTGAAAGGGTTAAATATACTTATTTGCTTGTGTACATGTACCTGATAATAAATTATTATTATTACCTGTTTTGGCATCAACAAGCTTTATCGATTGGCTCTCAAATTTTGCACATAAACGCTACACGATCAACCATTGGCCTTTTCATTTCAAGTCGGAGAGCAATTTAGCCCTTAGTCGGTCATAAAAGGGTGGAGGATCTATTTAAAGTACAACTATTCCAGATACAAAAATATGAATTCATTTATTTAATGCACTTATTTTCTTCTCTTTTGCTACGAAATGACCATAAACCAGCTTACGCATATTTTGCATTAGCAGATAATATTTCTTCTTTTACATATGAAAGGTAAAAAGAAATTCAAGCAGCATTTTATAATATAAATTCTCAATTTTATGGTTTACTATCTATTTTTCCCAATTTTATGGTTTATCTGGATTATTTTCTGAATTCAAAAGACACTGGCTTAAAAAAACTGTCTATGCATGTAACTGTTTATTGAAATCTCTTTATGAGTGATTATAAATGCATGATAAAATTCTAACATGTTATGTAATAGATAAATCTATATTGTTTGTATTTTTCGTAAACATTATTAGCCACCGTTGTGGTCAAACATATTTTTTTGTTTTATTAATGACTTTGTTTCACAGATTACTGTAACAGAGCTACAGATAAGGTGCGCATTTGTGTAAATACCCAATGTAAAATTGCCGATAACGCATAGAAAAATAAAACCATGCGTTCCGAAACCCAATTGAAATTGCCGATTACGCATATCATATTTTTCCTTTGCATAACGAGTAAATTTGTCCCGGAAATACCCTGGTCAGAAATACCCGGATTCTTTCCGCTTTGTCCAAGTGCTTTCAGTATAACCTTCAGCACAATAATATGTACGGAAAAAAGTGTCTTTGTGACTACATGTTATTGTTGTGAAAATGTCGAAACCTTGAGGCCTTAAAAATGGAAACATCGTATCCTAGGAACAAAAAAACTCAATTTTAAGATATTTAACCGCAGGCAACACAAAATCAGAAGCGGAAAATATAGTGAAACTAATTCTTGACGATATTATGTCGGAGGCAATCGCTGTCAGTGCTTACATTGTAAGAAAACTGGTGGAAAAAATCGTTGAACTTTTTGTTTTAATCAAGACTGTATATTATGGATACATCTACATAATTACACAAAATCTCTGAAACTAATCAATTAAGAGTGGAACTACAACCAGCTTATTCAGGTAAGCAGGTGAGAATTTAAGACAATGAACATACCCAATTTTAAAACAAAGGTACCCAATTGTCAATTAAAGTACCCGGTAGTGGGTACCGATTTTTTTGTACCCAATTGAATATGAAAATACCCAATTGAACTCAAAAGTAGTGGGTATTAACCAAATTACTCAAAAAAGTTATCTGGAGCTCTGCTGTAACGTACAATCTTTATACGGAATGAAGGAGTGTTTATTTACAAGTACACTTTTTGTATTTTTTTGATAGTCTACTTAATTTTTGTTTTACTGTTAAACAAAATTAAGCCGCACGCGTCAGACTAATGTCGTTACAATCTAGAGTTTAAATGAAATTATGTCACACGATAGACGTATTAAAATATTTAACTGCATGTCCGACTTGTCGTCATTAAATTCAAGTAGTCATCAAATTCAAGATTTAAAATGAAAATACGTCACAAGATATATGTATTTCATACCATCCAATTTTTTAAGAATATTTTCAGATCTGAATACTGGTATTTTACATGTGTTAAACTTTAACTGTAATGTATCGCAGATTCAGAGATGTATGTTTTGTTGTAAAGGTCATTTAACCCAACATATCTCAGACACAAAGAGTGTCCAAATTTGTGCGAACAATTAAATTAAAACTAAGACATTTATCGATTGTCATTACCTGCTGTATAATTTATTTGTGTACTGACATATATTCAATTGTGGTGAAATCAACCGGGATCACCTTGGTGAGAATCTGGTGGAAAAATCACTGCACTAACCTGAGGCATCAGAGTGTCATGATTGATTGCTCAGTTGTACATATTTTTTGAATTCTGGCTACCATAACTTTAAATGTCGCTTTTTATGATTTTTGACTGGCGCGACTTTATAGTTATGGACCAACCCCATTAGGAAAGTCAACCAGAAAATGCCGAAAGTCGACAGTTTACAAAGACCGGTCCAAAACAGCTTTTAAATGCAGTTATTGGCCCATATCAATCACTTGATTGGAAAGATTGACATTTTTCACATTTAACTGATACATTCTTTCACAAAATACTATCTTAAACATTTAAAATTTATCTATTCTGCTCTTTCATATCGAGAAAAACAGCGATGTGACAGACTTTCTTGAAATGCGAATCTCCCGAGATTTCACGGTCATATGATGGTATTTCTACTTTTAGTAACATACCATGTGCTCAAGTGTTTTCAAATTCAGAATGACATTTCCCGGTATTTTAGAATATTCTGGCTTGTTTTGTGAACAAATTGTAGTGTAAATACAAACTCAAAGTAAATATTTAAAACTTCACACTGAAATCATTTTTATAATCCACCAGACTTGTTGTTAATCACAAATAATAGATTTCAGAAAACGAAAGTAATGTTTACAATTTCAGCAAAAAATGTCAAGGTCGTTCGAAAGTATCCAAATTAAAACTAGTCTTGGACAAAGCGACAATGGCGTCAAAATTGTGAATTTCAGACTGATGAGAGTTATTTTCATCTATTGTAAGATGCATTTGAAACATTTGAACCTTAAAATATTCCTTGGTGCAGTAATTTATATTCATTCACCAATATATGTAGAAATGTATCCAAGAAAATGAGTATTCTTTGATTTATAGCGTGACATAAATATGTTACGACTCTGGTTGACTTTCGATACGGGGTTGGCTTCATCATACAGGTATGTCAATACTATATCAGTGTCCGACAAATTTCTTATTTTTCAGGGAGCCCACTGGGCTACCAATAAAAATATTTGGTAGCCCATATAATTTTCCTACAAAATGATAAGATGCAGGTTTTCATCTTTATTTTATTTCTTCATTTACATATATACATAATATGTATACATACATATACATAATACAGCAAGTAGTCTGATGTACACAGTCAATATCGTTAATTAATGTTACAGTACAGGCACCGTGTACTTAAATGTAAATGTACCAAAGAAAATCATATACTACATGTAGATATTACATGTATGTGCACATGTATGTGTACTTAAATTCGGACAGCACATTAAGTTGGAAACGTAAATAAAGCGTTTAGATGATCAATACGACTGACTCGTATGGTGTTAATCAATGCAATTGCTCTTTTTAACAACAAATACCGAGTTTCAAGAAATCAAGAGTATTAAATCATTTATTTACTTGTGTCCGACTTTAAGTTCTGTCCGAATTTACATATTGCATCCGTATGTTACGACACTAGTGTGCAGTCAGTATACAATACAATAATTGTTTCAATAATGAAGGAACTGATACAGTGTCATGGCTCGAAATTAACACTCGCACACTCGCAAAATGCGAGTGAAAAATACGGATTGCGAGTTAAGTTTTAAGCCACTAGTAATTTTTTGCGAGTAAAGAAATAGTGAAAAAAAAATAAGTAATATTGCTAAATATGCTTGACGTTCTGAACGCTAAACCGTAGGTCATAGAACGTCCATATACCCGTATGCGGAAGTCCGCACCTTGTATGTAGACTGGTAAAGATATAGTACAGATTCGCGGATGGTATTGGTACAGAGAACGTTAAACAGTCTACTAATTCAAACGTGTTCATTGAACTTGAACAGACATGGTGTCGAAGCGAAAAATAACTAGTTTCTTTTTGCCCACAGGCGTAAATAACAATACGAAAGATAAAGCAAAGTTAACCTTTGAGTAAAAAAAAACAAAAACGTTAAATTATGTTTTCAGCAAAATTTTCGAGAATGTTTTTGATTTTGCGAGTTGGTATGAAAGCTGCTCGCAATGTTTTGCAAGTAGAAAAAAAAAGTTAAATTCGAGCCCTGAGTGTTACCGTAACGATACAGCGTGTTTACATTATATTTTATGAAGAGGAAATGTCAATGCCAAATAATTCGCGAGATACCCCGGTACTTTAGTTGAAATTCACAACGAAACTTTTAATGGAAATTAAATGATCTCAATGATGTACCCACTACAAAATTTTTATTTACAAATAAATACACCCATGCCAATTTGTGTGCGCTTTTTATCTGGACCAGGGGTTATACGTTTGTATAGGTCCCTGTCTGGACAAAGAAATTCATTTATTAAATGTAGAATTTTGTAACCTAAAATAGCTGTACACAACGTGTGCAAACCGTCGCAGGTGATTTACGCAAGTTGCAATTGAACGGTCCTGATTGGGAGCTTATTTCATCATATCTTTAAATAGAATCATATGCCGAAATTCAATTGACACTTAAGAAAATTTCAAACGTTTGTGTTTATGACTCTCATCGTCTATATTACCCTCCCATAATTTGGTTTAAAAAAAATTAAATTGGGCATATATGGGATTATTGATTAACAGTCGATCAATCCAATTATTAATTGACAATGCAAACTTATTAGCAGGTGTTAACCGCGTTGTTATTAATATTCATTTTCGGTTTCATTACCGTTTTGAAGAATCCGCTATTGTTTTGATTTATTTAATGTTCTGCATCCTTGGATATTTAACGACATAAAAAACGTAGTCGCTCTTACTCATAGTTGCGGTTAACAAAGAATTCCAAACTGCGAAATGATGTTGCATCATGTGCGCCAACTATCCAACCGGCTCTCATTATATTATTAGCAGACGACAAATGTTGATTCTGATTGAATGATTAAAATTCACTCTTACTGTTTACGACATTACCGCAAGTGATCGGTGACTGATAAGATAATTGATTGCACTTTGTTATCGGATTATAAACAAGACACGGTGTAGAAACACATGGTCAGCGTGTTTATTCTACGTATGTCTGTCAATAAAACGGGCTACCGCTCTTATAGATTTATAGTAGCCCGGCGGGCGTCAGCTGAACATTTCAGTAGCCCAATGAAAAAATGGATTTGTCGGACACTGCTATATAAATTGTACGCTGAAGTTTCTTTAGCTAATATTTTTCTTATGTTGACAGACCATTGACATTGCTGGGGTTTGTTGAGATAAATACTTATTATCATCAGGGGCAGGAAGACATTAAACAGCGTATCATTACGTAGACAACAGTTGCACAACTGTATGCGTAAAAGGTAAATCAGTATATTAATAATTATGTTGACAACTAGCTTACGTAGCAACGTCCGAAAATATGAATAATCCGACATCTATTTCAATATTTTAAATTCAAGATATAATGACTACTGAACTGTTTTACTTTAAGGAAAAAACAGTAAAAGTATGTTTTTAAAGAAAATGAAACACAACAAACAATATACTTATCATGATAACGGCTAAACGACTTATTATCCCAATATAACACTGTCATTGAATCGCACATTTCAATTTAAAATTATTCCCCTTGAAAGTAAATGCATATTGATATAACGAATTCATCAAACGTTATCAAACATGAGTAATTTGCATTGCATCGGATTCCCACAATATTATGTGGATGTAAATCGGATGCGATTGTTGTTTATGTGTCAATTTGCCAGTGAGATACTTAAATTTCTTGCGTAGTAAAATCGGCTAGATTGAACTTAACCGGTACGCAGTTGTTTACCACTATCAAATCTACTGTAAAGTACACAAAGATACTTACATAATTCTGCCGTATCTGTCTTAATAAACATCCGCTGCACAAAATATAGACATTTGTATTAATGATTATAAAACACAATCATATTTTTCTGTGTTTATTGAATTTATGACACTGAGTTTCTTTGTTGCGTTACAAGATGGCGGATCTCTAGCGCTGTTTGTGAAGTGACGTCACAATGTTTATTTGAGCGCGTGCTCGTTCCCACAAAAAAAGTCTAAACACAAAATACTCGAAAACTTGATTTTTGCCAGGTATAACGCCTACGCCAACAGGTAGATCGCATTCTTGTCCATATACATGTCAAATTTCAGCAAACGTGTTCGGCCAGTTTTCAAGAGACCCAAATCGCGGCTATATGCCTCAACTTAACGAAACTTAGCCCCCTTTATCATTCGTTCGAATGAACGTCATCAATGATGACGTCCAATACATCACTCATTCCATAAAGAAATTTAAAGGATTCACTTAAAGTTTTGTAAGCGTTTACTAAATGTCCCCACAAATACATGCACTGCCGCAGTCTATGGCGAACTGGGTAGATACCCTCTGTTTATAAATCGCTACGTTCGCATTTTAAATTATTGGCTCAAGATTATTTCGACTGATAATATTATCTTAAAGCGTATCTGTTCCCAGGCTGTAGCCGATTGTGACGATGGTAACCGAAATTGGGTACACAATATAAAAAATATGCTTAACGAATACGGACTTACTTTCTTATTTGATAATGCGCATTTTTTAGATGTAAATACATATGTATGTACCTTTAAAAACAGGGTAATAGATAACTTCAAACAAGAATGGTCTCGTTCCCTTGAACGTAGCTCTGTGCTCGATATGTATGGGCAGTTCAAAAATACCTTAGAATATGAAACATATTTAGATGAAGTCCCTAGAAGCCTAAGATATTATTTTTGTAGATTGAGAATGTCTGCCAATCCTTTACTAATCCAGACTGGGAGACACATTAATAAACCTAGAAATGAAAGATATTGCTTGTACTGTTTAAATAACAACACATTTGATATAGAAGACGAATACCACTTTGTATGTATATGTCCTTGCTTTCCCGATTTAAGAAAAAAGTATATAAATAAGAAATATCGTATACGACCATCAGTGTTTAAATATATACAGTTATTGAAAAGTGTAAATAGAATTGAACTTATCAAATTATCTTCATTTATAAAAGAAACATTAGGTGTACGTTCTGCCTTTTATAACAATATTGTGTAATTGTTCATCTCCATTGCCTATTGGCAGTCATTAATAAACCGACTTTATTTAATGCTTTCCGGTGGTTTATAGAGAAATATCAGTGAATTAAAACTGATAATTTCACTGTTTCAAACAGTGAAAATTATCAGTGAGAATTATCGATAATTTTCATTGTTTACTGTGAAATGACGTCATTTTTTTGACGAAATGACGTCATTATCCCAGCAAAATTCGTTAGTTAAACTCTTGAACAATGTATATAAACTGTGAAAAATGCATTAAATAAAAAGAAAATGTGTTGGATTCGGTGGATTATCGACTTTAATTCACTCGTGATCATAGAAAACATATATTTTCACGAGTGGCTGCGCCACTCGTGAAAATATTATTTTCTATGATCACTCGTGAATTAAAATCGATAATCCACCGGATCCAACAAATATCCTCTATTTAATTAACTATTGTTACATGAATAATACTTACTTCTTTCTTACTGTTTATAAACTGTATGTTTATTCAATAACAATTGCTGCAATGTATTTCTAATACACCATTGTTGAAATGAAATGTTGTTAGTGTGTGAAATTCACGTTGTCACATTGTAAACTATTTCTTGTGTTATAGACGATGTACCATGTACAAGTCTGAAATAATCCATGTACAAGTTTGAAATAATCTGTCTGTCTGTCTGTCTGTCTGTCTGTCTGTCTGTCTGTCTGTCTGTCTGTCTGTCTGTCTGTCTGTCTGTCTGTCTGTCTGTCTGTCTGTCTGTCTGTCTGTCTGTCTGTCTGTCTGTCTGTCTGTCTGTCTGTCTGTCTGTCGTCTGTCTGTCTGTCTGTCTGTCTGTCTGTCTGTCTGTCTGTCTGTCTGTCTGTCTGTCTGTCTGTCTGTCTGTCTGTCTGTCTGTCTGTCTGTCTGTCTGTCTGTCTGTCTGTCTGTCTGTCTGTCTGTCTGTCTGTCTGTCTGTCTGTCTGTCTGTCTGTCTGTCTGTCTGTCTGTCTGTCTGTCTGTCTGTCTGTCTGTCTGTCTGTCCGTCTGTCCGTCCGTCCGTCCGTCCGTCCGTCCGTCCGTCCGTCCGTCCGTCCGTCCGTCCGTCCGTCCGTCCGTCCGTCCGTCCGTCCGTCCGTCCGTCCGTCCGTCCGTCCGTCCGTCCGTCCGTCCGTCCGTCCGTCCGTCCGTCCGTCCGTCCGTCCGTCCGTCCGTCCGTCCGTCCGTCCGTCCGTCCGTCCGTCCGTCCGTCCGTCCGTCCGTCCGTCCGTCCGTCCGTCCGTCCGTCCGTCCGTCCGTCCGTCCGTCCGTCCGTCCGTCCGTCCGTCCGTCCGTCCGTCCGTCCGTCCGTCCGTCCGTCCGTCCGTCCGTCCGTCCGTCCGTCCGTCCGTCCGTCCGTCCGTCCGTCTGTCTGTCTGTCTATCTATCTATCTATCAATACCCGATAATCCCGTATATTCCAGTTTAAAAGCAAATTCCGGTAAATATTAACAATAAAAGTGCTCAAGACCCACACACATTCGCAATTATTCTTAAGTATCAAATACATGTTGGCATTTGTTAATATTTAAAGATGTGATGAAATAACGTCCAATTTGGGCGTTGTTTTCCCACTGAACACGCATAAATCGCCTGACGTGATGTACATGTTTTTATACTTCTTTATTAACGTTTCGGCACACGCCTCTATCAAAATATGGAAACTATGTGTTATCTAAATGTTTATGTTATTTTTTTTCAATACAACGTATAAAATAATATTATACCCCACGTGACTTTCCAATCTTGAATTTCAATATAGATATACATAGCGTGCGACCATCTTTAATGTCGCATGGGGCATTATACATGTATAAGGTTACTCTCGCGCGGAGCTGAAAATAGAACTACGGAAAACCCAACATTGAACCAATTTTATAATAAAGAAATAATATTTTTCTATCGGTTTGTTGTAGAATAACACACGGTAATGAGTATAGATACGTCGGAATAAAATCAGACTTGTTACACGGCTTCTTGCTGACCCCGAACGGTTTGAGAGAGGGTCGGTATATTAGTATTGGTCAGTAAGAAGCTGCGTACGAATTTATCTGACCGAGTACCATTCTTTCTTGGGCATCAACTTAATAACAGGAGAAAAGATTCTTATATTGTATTTTATAAGAACGTCTTGTCCATTTCGGTGCAGTCATTAAACGTTACTAACCTCATATTAAAAGCTTCTGACCTTATATTGAAAAATACGCGGTCAGCATGTGACCTGGCTTGGTAAATGAAAAACGAGTATTCTGAACTAAGTAACTTAGTAAGATCGATTGAGCACCACGTGATCTAAATTAACCCTTTGCATGCTGGGAAATTTATCGTCTGCTAAAATGTCGTCTGCTGAATTTCTACAATTAGCATTTCTTCGATTTTTTTTCAAAAATTAATTAAAAATTAAATCAGAATAGCAAACAGTTTGGATCCAGATGAGACGCCACGTTCTGTTTGGATCCAGATGAGACGCCACGTTCTGTGGCGTCTCATCTGGATCCAAACTGTTTGCAAAGACCTTCAAAACTCGGTTCCCGCATTGTAAGGGTTAATGTTCTATAACAGAAAATATTGTTTTGTAAGATCAAGTGTCAAATTTAATTTTATATAAAACATCAATCAAAGAATAGCAAAATAATCCGTGTTATGTTACATTGCCATTATAGTATCGCTATAAATTTAAGATTTTTTTTTAAGTGAACGTTATCCGGGGGGTATGCGTATACGGGAGCTTAACGCATTTAAGTGAGAACGTTGGAACAAAACTTTAAAGATGGCATTGTTTGTTGGGTTTTCTTGAAGGAAGAGAGGATATTTTTACCCGGTAAGCCCCTTTGTATTTATAATTATTTTAAATGAATAAGCCCTTTCGGCTGTCCGGTTTTTGTGCTTCCTACGGTTTTTTGTTTCAAGATCGTAGACGTCGGGATTAAAAAAATATTGAAGGAAAACCGTCCACAAATCTTGTCTACTTACGTTTGAGAAATGGGATGTGCAAATATCATTTTCTCTTATAATGCAAAGTATTGATGCACGTGTACAGTAAAATATAACTAAAACCATCATTATTTCATTTTCCCGACGCCGTTTTACTATATCTCTTATAACTAATTTATTGCCAAAAACTATTCGTGTAACCCCTCTTTTTGGAACTGACTTCCTTTTAAGCACATTTTGGGACATGACTTCCAAATGACCAGCACAGCTCATACCAGTGTAAGAAGGTAATACACGAACTTTCTGTCGTGAATGAATTTACCATTGATATGAATGTTTTAAAGAACGTTTCCTCTGTTTAAATGCATACCTCTTTCATACTTTTCAAAGACACGAAACCTCAAGCTACATTACAAAAGATGAAATATAACTTGTATTGTTATAAACTGCGACATTATACGTGGGGAGCTTCACTTTTTTGCAATATACACGTACTTTTAAGCAGCATAGCGCCCTTTTTGGATGGGATATTATGTTCTGATGTTATGTAATCGACGTACCGGTTCGGAATCCATTTTAAACTAATTGGCGGGTGCATACAGCAGCGCATAATATGCAGGTCAAAACTAGATTTTACATCCGGTGATGCTGGTTTTGACACCCGACGCATATACATTGTATACATTTATGAATGAAAGGCTTCATGAACGTTGACGTCGCTCTTGATTACCAGAAAAATTCTCACGTACGGATTTTAACGGTCTTTGTTTACAATCTATTAAGTGCACAAGTACTGGAATTGGTATAGCGTTTTTTTAAAGGTGTATGTCCAGCGTGTGTGCCGGGAAAACAGGGCTTAATGTATTTTTTGTTCAACTCTATAATATTTATATCAAATATGTATGAAAAAATGTCGGTAAACATTAATCCGGTGTTAATTTTTGAAAACATCGAGGCGTTCATTAATTATGGATCTAAAACGGAGCATTAATCTGCATATTAAAAAACACCGGGCGTATTGCATTTTAGTTCGGAGACATGTCGAAAGAAAGCAATAAGAGGTTCAATTATATATGAGCAAGTCTCGCTGCACACGATTACGCACTTACTTCTCGTTTATATTTGACTCTTATGAATCTTGGCAAATACCTAGTGTTTTATTTTGCTTAATCTAAATTAAGTCATGCATCTATATGTACTTTAAGCAGCATAACGTGACTTCCAAATGACCAACAGCTCTTTCATATGTGAAAGAGATTGACACGAAATACCTACCCATCTATAATAAAGTTTATATGTGTACTTCAATATTATAGTTTTATAGCATTTTATGTGGTGCAATATAAGTGTTTTCTTAATCATTTTACTGTAGAATTATAAAAATGCTGTACACAAAACCTGCTGAACAACTGAATCAATTAGCCGATTTTAAAGAAGATGGGTTGTGGGGTGGCTGATGTACGATATATTTAGAATGTAGAATGTTTATCAGCCTTTCAGTAATATTTTAATTAATTAAGTGTATTTTATGACGTGTCGAACTTATTCTGATATGAAATTTTCTTTAACCATGCTTTTACTGTCTTTTCAGATGATGAAGGTTAAAGGGCGATAATAAGTGCAACTTTCGTTGCAGTATAAAATTATGTAATTAGGAATTTAAAATAAGCGGAGGACTGGTATAACATTCCCCATTTATGGACCACATGAGTTTAAATGTAGAATATGCAAGAGAGAGTCCTTCAACAGAGCCGGATTAAAGCAGCAAATAAACCAAACGAACCAAACAAAAAATGTACAGCTGATGTATTATGTGTTTGTTTTTGTTGTATTTCATTATTTCTACATAGACAAGTGTGACATATAATTGCTATGAGTGCTACATAATTACACGTTTTGTTCCGTATAAGTCATGATGCTAGTTTCTCACCTTTTATGAAAATAAACCATTATCTGTGTTACGTCATTTCTTCCTACGATGTCTCTGCATACATTTTCAATTGTATTCAGAACTTACATACATGATTAAAAAAGAATTGGGTCGGAATGAATTCGTTATTCATTTGACATATAAACATGACTTAAGATTAGAAGGCAATGTTAGGAACAAACGAAATAACGTATCTAATTGAACCAATACTTTATTCCCTCAATACAACAGTCTTAAATAAGATGTATTCACATAGGTATTAAAGAGAAAAAATACATGTATATATTGATCACTTCTACTGAAATCATATCGTGTATTGCATTTGCACAAATCTTTCTATCCACTACAAATTCACTTTTTCGATTATAATAATAGTGACCAACTCAGAACTGGTTTAAACGAAGGTCGTCATAATGTGTCACATCAAAGTCATATACATGTATCAGTATCGTTATGGTATAACGTGTCAAATGTTATTGTATTAACTAAACAATTAATAAATGTATTTAAGTTTTCATTAAAAAAAAACATCCACCGATATGCATCTTCTAAGCAGGTGTCAGGTATTCCAAATTGCTTCATGTATTCCCAATCGCAACAATGGCAGTATTTGGTTACAGCAACCTTATACTAGTATCGAAACGGCTTTTCTCTTTTCTGTTTTTCATTACACTTATATTGCACGTACATGTGATTGTTTGGCGTGGTACTTCGACGTTATCTTTTTTGTTTGATTGGTGGGTTTTCATGTACTTTTCGCTTTCTAGAGCGGTACATACTTCGTTACGCCGTCTTTTTAAATCTTGGCATACTCGACGTATATAACTGGTGTCTTGATATCTGGAAATAGTAAGCATAGTATTCCGTTTAATAGGCATTTTATTCCGTTTGATGCATATTCAAACATAAGTACATGTGTATGTTCATATGTGTTAAAATAAACAGGTAAGAATTACACTGTGTTAATAATACCGTTGAATGTCTATATTACACACACTAAATGTAAGCGTTAAGTACGCGATAAAACATATAATAATAATAATTAATAATATAACAATTTATAAAAAATATAACACTTGATTTCCTCAAGTGGATATGTTTCCAAAACATTCACACCAATGCGGAATTCATTCACGAAAGGTTTTTCGCATAAAACCTTCTAACATAGGAAATAGCTGTTTATCATATGGAAGTCAGGTGTCAAAATGTGCTTAATAGGAAGTTTAGCTCCATAATGGGGGTTAACCCGTTATAATTCGGCATTAAATGAATAAATAGACATAAAAACGCGTCGAGATAATAAAATAATTGTGATTTATGTTATATTTTACTGTGAACATGTACAAATACTGTTTATTGTGAGAGAAAATGATATTCGAACATCCAACATCTCGAAGGTCAAGAAATTAAACAACAAATTTGTCGACGGTTTTGCTTCAATAACTTTTTTATTCCGACGACTACGGTATTGAAACAAAAACCGAGGGGAGCACAAACACCGTTGAGCCGAAAGGGCTTATTCATTTAAATGAAATATAAATATAAACTGGCTTACCTAGTAAAAAAATCCGCTACTCCTTCACGAAAAACACTAAAAAGATGCCATCTTGGAAGTTTTGTTCCAACTTTCTCGCTTAAACGCGCTTAGCTCCCGTATACGCATGCCCGCTGGTAATAGTTTATTCCAATAATGAATGTTAGATAAATAGAATACCTTGGCTTACTAACATGTATATAACTGTGCACAGCTAACCTCTAGTTTCACTGGTAATTCAATTTTCAAACTTTTTAAGTTAGCTTCCTTAACTTAAGCGTTGATTCAATAACGAAACGAACAAAGACATGTCTAAATGTAAAGCACTGATTCACGTGATGCGTGAAAAAAAGGGTGTCGAATTTCAACGACATGAATTTCGGTAGATTGTTCAGTCGATAGAGTATTTATTCAGTCGATAGATTATTTGTTCAGTCGATAAATGTATCCAGTAGGATCAATGTTCACTCAATAATGAAATATCATGTTACCAGCGTTGCATGAGATCGTCGGTAAGCGGGTGCTAGATGACTGCCAACAGACGCTCGATTCTGTCCCCTTAGACTATATCGCGATGCAATGTCGAATTCTCTGATGTTTTCGAGTACATTACCACACTATCTTTGGAATCGTTATTTTAGGTCGCAATATACTTATTCCAATCCTGATGTAATTGAATGTAAAACGATCAAATCCAGTTAAAAATAAAGTCAACATTTTTCACGGAGGGAACCCCATAAACATACATTTTCTTAAAAAGCATTCTAAGCTGAATGAATTTAAGAAAAAAAGGTACGTCAAGTGATATGTAAGAAAGAACTTAACAAGTATCAAAGTTCACTTTGTTTTTCAAGTCTTTTATTAATCTTTCTCTTTCAATATAGCATATAGCTTTTTCTTTAAACGACCCGATCTGTCAGGTACAATGTCGGCCATATTTATTGTAATTGTATTTAGCTTGCGGATCCTACATTTAGTATTTCAATGCGTATTTATAGAATATTCGTAGTTTTCCGCACATTCCCGGATAACGTTCGGAGTGACGGATATGTACGAAAGAAGGCGATATTGCACGGAGTTAATTAGAGTGCTAATACCTTTAAAAAGTGTATCAGAAAAATTCTTCATACTGTCTCCGTAGACACTCGTATATTTTCGGCCTAGACCGTCAAGTGAGGAACTTATTTTCGCATGAATATGCAAACAATAAGGTCACATAACCCCATACCGGAACTCCTGTTTGCAGGGTTACATGCGGTCAGTTTCATACTTAGCACACATTGTTCAGTGCATGTTGCATAAGATATGTAAAATACATTGCAAATGGAATGTTTTGGTATCAATTTGAAGGTATATTTGTAAGCAATAAGAAAAAAGCCATTTTTGTGATCTACTTTTTCTGTTGATGGTTCCCGGCTTTGAAAGTAGGTCATACTATTTGAGCCCAAAATGGTCGCCTGCACAGCTGTCAAAACCGTTGTGCCTATTCTAAGGTGAATATTTTGAGTTACAACGTATAAAATTTAATGACATCCATTTTTTCAAAAGATTGTGCATTTATCTTTCCAATGATGTGTGATAATATAGTGGGTCATTGCTTGATCATGGTAAAAATTGATATCGAACTTCATTTATTTTATATGTAATATAGAAGGAAATTAATTGCGCATGCGTAACCATAATAAAAACTATGTCGTACCCAATGCTTAGCAATTTTGCTTCAATAATATTTTGTTTCACGTTTTATGACACTTTCAAGTTATATAGTGATGTTCTGTATTTACAATGCGGGTTATTGAGATCTGCGAAGAACTTCTTTGCAGGGACCTATTTGTTTGTATAGGTCCCTCTTCTTTGATTGCGCACGAATGACCGCAAGGTTGTAAATCGGACTTTTGGGAATTCATTCATTCGTGGATGTTTTGGCAGCCAGCCCATTCTGACTGTCTCAGAAATTTGTATCATTACTATGGCCTAAGGGTTTCGCCACAGGCCAATAAAAATGCAAATTGCACAGTTACAGCCATGTGTTGATTTTATGAGTTTATTTTTTTTTCATCATAGTGATGAAAACAAGTCATACACAGGACAAATGACATGGTCACTTGTAGTGTCTATCCCACCTTTACAACAGCGGAACAATTTGTAGCACTGGGGATGACAAAGAAAAGTACAGACATAAAGATAAAACATTGTATGATTCTTGTTGTTTGTGAGCTATGGGATTCTTTATAGATTGAGTCATGTTAATTGGAATGAATATGTGGTTAATTCTCATCCGTATGCCTCTGCCATTACATAAACTCGTGTTCGCCATAAGTGCTTATTGAGTTGTTATTCATTTTCTACTGTAATACCTATAAAATAAAGCAAACCAATGAAAATTGCCTTTCATTATTATAGAATAAGGTTATGTTTGCAATGTTAAGTTATTTGTGAATGCTGTCAAACGTATCTGACCAAAATGCCGATGGTATGAAGATAATCGATAATTGAAAATTATGAATTTTCCGTCACCAGAAGTAATTAAAACTTAAACGAACCCAAATTCATCGTGAGATAATATTTGATAACATTTAATTTTAAAATTTTGTTTATTTTAAGTATAAAGTGTAAATTGTTCGTTATATAACGTCACAAATCATGCTAAACAAAACTGGTCTTTGAAAACCACAAAGATAAAAATGTCCGACTCAAGGACAAAATCGACTCAAGAGCGAGTTACCCTACTGCTATTATCCAGGGGAGAGAAAGCGTTAAGTTGAAATAATTAGAGTTGTCAACTATAAATACATCAACTATTTATAGATTGGCATATAACGCTTTGTTAGCAGCATACGGGGTATTTATAGAAATGTGTTCATTTCCTCAATGAAGATATGTAAATTTCTTTGATAAAATTCTTCAAAACTATTAAATAATTAATATAAAATCATTATTTAAAGTTCAGATAAAATTGTCTACCAATTTATAGAATGACTTAAATAGAGCAATTTCTTTAATAATAAAATTTTGGAAAAGGTTGATTGATTCAGATTGTTGGCCAATTTTAACATGATTGCGAATATCGTGACTGAGTATAAATATTAATATCAACCCAATCAAATCATACTTACCTGGTACAGGGAACACCTTGATCAAAAAGGAGGTTTCCCCAGGAAGAGGCCCTTCCATTGCACTTCGGTTGGGCTGACGCCTGCGATAGCCCCAAATGTGGGTTACTCGGGTACGCAATTTATTTGTGTGGGGTCTGCGTTCGCGCTAACCCTGAAAACTGGCAAATGACTCTTGTCAACAGTGGAGCGAAATATGCTGGCAACATTACATAACACATATTAAAATTGAATGTGAATATGTTCATTGGTTGTCTTTAATTTTCAGAAGCCCAATCTAGTCCAAATTTGATGATATCTGAAGCACCTATGTCTTTTTGTTGAGGCTGTCGGCCATTTTTTTCCCTTGACTGATATGACTAAAGATTTTCATTAAGACAATTTTGTTAAAGGTTTTATAGTTTTTTTTGCTGACATGTTATTTGTAAGACTATTGATGTAAGCCTTTAGACTTTTATAAACCGAAAATCAGAAAAACGTCTCGCGGTCAGGTGAATGTTTTCCAAGGGATAAAAATGCCCGGATATGGGATGTTGGCAGACGAAATGGATAAGATATTTAATATAGATTTTTTTTATTCTTACAATTTTTCACTTACAAACTCTTTTGGAAGATTTTACTTTAAGAATTCTTCTAAGACCATTTTTACAATAGGTATTATGTTTCGCTGAAGTCCAATAAAGATGACGTGGCTTAGTGGAAGCGCATGCGCTTACGGATCATGACGACACGAGTTCGAATACCGTCATCCGTTTTTTTTTTCAACTTTTTTTTCTTTCTTTAAAAATAAGTGAAGTCTATTAAAAACATGAAAGATTTGTAAGCAATCATATCTTATGACATTTGAAAATCAAAGCGCTGAAGGCACTGAATTTGTTCGCTGTTGTATAATCTTAGACTCAACTCAGTTTTCAAAATGATGTTATTATAATAGCTTTTTATATCGCAAGTTTGAAATGATCACAACCCATTCAAATTTATAAATAGTGTGTCTTAAAACACAGGTCGAGATGTGTTTGTGCTTTTTTCAAATCAATGATACAGCTAATCAGCGTGCACAGGCTAATCTTATTTGACATGCATTAAGCCCCGTTTTCTCTGAAAGCAGCCAATATGTACAGATTTCAATGATAAACAGAAGACTGACCAACGTTGTCTTAAATACATAGGGCAACAAACTCACAAAATGTCTACTTTTCAGTTGTAATTTGGTGTGTTAACAGCAGAAAGCAAAAATGATTATTTTCATAATATTTAAGTTTGTTTTTAATATTTTCCAATGAAATTTGGCATACATATACTTAAGTATACAAACGATATGTATGTGTTATTTGGTGGTTGTAAGTTATATTGTTATTGATCTACAGAAAAAAGTTTTTCGTTGTCTGCTTGAAATTCAAATTTCCCTGTAAATGCTAAGCACCGCCAAATTGAAATATGAACTTCTCTCAGCCAATAGCTAGCGAATGACTCAAATCAAGTTAACATGTAAATACAGATTCAACTAGCTGTCTGCTCAAACACGTGTTGCTGTTTATAAACACTCTAATGTTATCAGCAAATCACTGGCAGATAAACCCAGCCCACTAGTTAATGTAGGTTAAAATTTTACCACCGCAAAATCAAGCAAGTAAGATCCGGCTTTTAAATGCTTTATGTACTGTACCAGTGAAACAGAGAGATGCGGTGATTAAAGCAGACTTTTAGCATTATCGTCTGCTAAAGTTTACTGGAGTTATCCACACAGGCAGTCAAGGGTGACTGTTCCTGCCGTAGCTAGCCCATACTGATCCATACTGATTTGCAAATTTGCGTCTGCATTATTTGTGAGCTTGGAACACAAATAAAAATGTCAAAACATGTTAACAATTCCCTTAAAAACGTGGATAACAACAAAATTTTGATTAAAATATCGTTGTTCCACAACTTGTTTCATATATATGCCTTCATTCCAATAAATATGTTCCTAATATGTGCCAAATGTAGGCAATCTCTATGTTCCATTGCCCTTAACTTAAGGTGACCACGGGAACTTTGCTTGTTTTTCTAGGGGAGACAAACTTAGTGGCTAATGATTTGGTGTTTTTCTAGAGTTGTCCCCCATTATATTTGCCAAGACTTAATAATGTGCATTATATTCATGGTTCTGTGTTGGAAATGGTCTACTGAAATATGTTCAGTTATCCAAAAATAGGCAAAGTTATGTGCCAACATTTAGTAATAAAGTAACTTTATAAAAGTTTCATTCCAACAGTTGTTCTCACCAGATTACTCCGTAAAAACAAGTCTGCATGCCTGTTTTTTGTCTGCAATATATTTAGAGGATAATACACGGCTGAGCAGGACCGGGCAGTGATAATCGGCCCGCAGGGAGCATAACGGCCCGATTATCACTGCCCGGCTCAGCCGTGTATTAACGTCTATAATATATATCTTACTTTGTTTTGTTTATCTTTGTTTTGTTTTTTTCTCTAAAATTTATTGCAAACCAGCTTTCCGTACTTTTATTTTTATCCAATTGATTACGCAATTTATGACGTATTTCTGTGATGTAATATATGTGACGAAAAACACCAGTTTTAGCTATTCGGACGTGAAAGGTATAAATATTAAATATTTTTGAAGTATCGAACGAAAGCAAAAACGTATTTCGGATTGTGCATTTGTCGTGCATAATTGGAAGCTTTGATAAAATTCTTGTAAACTCTCCGACAATTCATTCGATTTTGTAAATCGAGTTTTTGGTGACAGTGGTTTGCTTTCGCATATCAATACAATGAATATAGATATCCGGATAAAATAACAGAAAACGGCTTGCACAACGTTGTTATTTTATTATTATAAGCATCGGATTAAAGTTGTCATAGAGGTTAGTGTGTCTTTTACTTTTTAAATTTTGCTGTTTGGTGAAATCTGTTAAAGCTCAAATAGAGGCATCAATCTAATGTGAAGCAAAGTTTCATTTTCTATTGGTATTTGTAGTATCCAAAGTGCGTGCTACCTGTCATTAAATAATCCAAATATGATTGATTATTTCGTTGATTTGTGGCTAAGACTGAATGTGGACGCACACTGTCGGCCCCATGACCGAATATTTATAATGACCCCGAAATGGTGATAATTGCATGAAAAACTGTACACATTTGTTACTATATATAGTAAGGTATGTATTATCTATATTATATATAAAGTTAAAAAGATATTTGAGCCAAGCTATGCGAAAACATTGATTAATGTAAAGGGTCATCCCATATTAGCCTGTGCAGTCCTCAGATATTTTATTTGATTTTATTTTAAGTTAAAAGTAAGTATCAACTCAGCGAAAATTAAGTTTAGACCAAAAGTGTACACTTTACGCACATGCATAAAGCCCCAGTTTAGACCGAAAGTGGACACTTAACGCACATGCATAAAGCCCCAGTTTAGACCAAAAGTGTACACTTTACGCACATGCATAAAGCCCCAGTTTAGACCAAAAGTGTACACTTAACGCACATGCATAAAGCCCCAGTTTAGACCGAAAGTGTACACTTTACGCACATGCATAAAGCCCCAGTTTAGACCGAAAGTGTACACTTTACGCACATGCATAAAGCCCCAGTTTAGACCGAAAGTGTACACTTTACGCACATGCATAAAGCCCCAGTTTAGACCGAAAGTGGACACTTAACGCACATGCATAAAGCCCCAGTTTAGACCAAAAGTGTACACTTTACGCACATGCATAAAGCCCCAGTTTAGACCAAAAGTGTACACTTAACGCACATGCATAAAGCCCCAGTTTAGACCGAAAGTGTACACTTTACGCACATGCATAAAGCCCCAGTTTAGACCGAAAGTGTACACTTTACGCACATGCATAAAGCCCCAGTTTAGACCAAAAGTGTACACTTAACGCACATGCATAAAGCCCCAGTTTAGACCGAAAGTGTACACTTAACGCACATGCATAAAGCCCCAGTTTAGACCAAAAGTGTACACTTAACGCACATGCATAAAGCCCCAGTTTAGACCAAAAGTGTACACTTTACGCACATGCATAAAGCCCCAGTTTAGACCGAAAGTGTACACTTTACGCACATGCATAAAGCCCCAGTTTAGACCAAAAGTGTACACTTTACGCACATGCATAAAGCCCCAGTTTAGACCGAAAGTGTACACTTTACGCACATGCATAAAGCCCCAGTTTAGACCGAAAGTGTACACTTTACGCACATGCATAAAGCCCCAGTTTAGACCGAAAGTGGACACTTAACGCACATGCATAAAGCCCCAGTTTAGACCAAAAGTGTACACTTAACGCACATGCATAAAGCCCCAGTTTAGACCGAAAGTGGACACTTAACGCACATGCATAAAGCCCCAGTTTAGACCGAAAGTGGACACTTAACGCACATGCATAAAGCCCCAGTTTAGACCGAAAGTGTACACTTAACGCACATGCATAAATCCCCAGTTTAGACCGAAAGTGGACACTTAACGCACATGCATAAAGCCCCAGTTTAGACCAAAAGTGTACACTTTACGCACATGCATAAAGCCCCAGTTTAGACCGTAAGTGTACACTTAACGCACATGCATAAAGCCCCAGTTTAGACCGAAAGTGTACACTTAACGCACATGAATAAAGCCCCAGTTTAGACCGAAAGTGTACACTTAACGCACATGCATAAAGCCCCAGTTTATACCGAAAGTGTACACTTAACGCACATGCATAAAGCCCCAGTTTAGACCGAAAGTGTACACTTTACGCACATGCATAAAGCCCCAGTTTAGACCGAAAGTGTACACTTTACGCACATGCATAAAGCCCCAGTTTAGACCGTAAGTGTACACTTAACGCACATGCATAAAGCCCCAGTTTAGACCGAAAGTGGACACTTAACGCACATGAATAAAGCCCCAGTTTAGACCGAAAGTGTACACTTAACGCACATGAATAAAGCCCCAGTTTAGACCGAAAGTGTACACTTAACGCACATGCATAAAGCCCCAGTTTAGACCGAAAGTGTACACTTAACGCACATGCATAAAGCCCCAGTTTATACCGAAAGTGTACACTTAACGCACATGCATAAATCCCCAGTTTAGACCGAAAGTGTACACTTACCGCACACGCATAAAGCCCCAGTTTAGACCGAAAGTGTACACTTAACGTGCAGATTTATATTTTTAGTTCATCATAGCCAGCTTTTCTGCTTGTCTTTTCTGTGCTGTGGCATGTACGTCTTTGACTTGTGGATACTTTTAAAGCCACATCATCAGCCAATCTTCTTGAAACTTGGTCAGACAATTATATTCTTTCCATATGAAATCTGGTGTAAACAATTAGGTCTGTATGTCGACTTGAAAAAGCTCAAAGATACTTTAATAAAAAGTCACTTGTTATTGCTAAGAAGATTATTTTGTTCTGTTGATATCTGTGAAGAGTTTGAAAATGGTGGCTGCCCAGTGGTTTATATGTGACTGTATTGAAACATTGCAAACAAGCCAGAGATAATCTTTTCACCCAATCATCATAAAACTTATTCTGAACATTTGATCTTATAATAATAATTTCTTGGGGACGTTAAAAGTTGTTTGAGAGCAGTAATTATAATCACTGGTTTCCAAGAGATGATGCAGTTTTCCTGGTATGATGCTATGAAAATTATGTGTACCCGACTTTTATTGGATTTTTCAAAATGGCCAACCTGGAGCCATTTTTGTTGCCAAATTTTCAAAAATGGTCAGAACATTTGGTCGTATAACGTCTCGGTCAAGATATAATCTGCGTCACACAGGTTAAAAATACTTAGCTAGAAAACACATTAACTGCACAAAGATCACGAAACATATCACATTAAATTAAGGTTTTGTAGGTCTCAGGTGAGCGCCTGAGGGCCTTTGGCCCTCTTGTTCAACAAAGTTTGTAAAGTATTGTTATTTGATTGTGGTATGATGGGTCCTTTTCGCTGGAGTGTAGAGTAAAACAGGTTAAAACTTGAGTTTTAATAGTTATTATTCTGAAATGGTGTTCGTAGCGTACATTCATACCTAGCTTTGGGATTTTTATTTGGGTCAGGTCGGTTCAAGATCATGGTCATTGTTGTTAAATAAAAACGATTGTCACTGAATACATTTATATGGGTTATGGTTTTGTACTGAAATAAAGAGAATGTTTACCTTATAGCCAATTCAAATAAACTATCATAAGATTGCATGTGGGACATGTTGTATCAGGGTTATTGTCAGTGCTACTAAAACTAGAAAGTTTGAGTTCACTTTCTTGAGTTTGGATGGACACATTGTGCCGGCATTTTGTCTGTAGAACTCTGACTTGTAAACACAGCCTGTGAATGCAGAATGAATTAATAAATGAAACGTTTTTTGACATCCTGGTTTCGTGGCTTTTTCGTGTTACTTGTTTTGTTTAACACTATATTATAAAATCATTAAGTTAAGTACGTTATATCATAGTATGTAATAATTAACAATCATTCATGACATGTACTCCATAACCCGTTGGGAAAATGATGTATCAGTCGTAAATGTAAAGTTAACTGTGCATGATAATCTTCTCCACTTAATAGAGTGAAATTATCAACGTTGATGATACGGTCAGCTGTTATCTTATTTCAAGCAATGCAACATCTTTACCCTTAAAGCGCTGGAGCCGAATTTTAAAGGCCTTTGCAAACAGTTTGGATCCAGATGAGACGCCACAGAACGTGGCGTCTCATCAGGATCCAAACTGTTTGCTATTTTGATAGTATTCTTTGAAAAAAATTGAAGAAAATGCTAATTTTAGAAATTTAGCAGACGACATTTTAGCAGAAGACAAATTACCCAGCATGCAAAGGGTTAACAAGATATGTTTAGTAAAATTTTAATAAAGTCTGATTAAGGTTGTTGGACACATTATTTGGACCGGGATTATGTACGACATTAATCTTGAAATACGCACATGAACATGTATATGGGCCCTGCTCTGTGAAAAGGGAGTTTAATGCATGTATGTAATGTGTCGTCCCAGATAAGCCTGTGCAGTCAGCACAGTCTAATCAGGGACGACACTTTCCGCCTAAACTGGATTTTTGCTAAGATGAGTCTTTCTTTAAACAAAAAATATCATAAAAGCGGAAAGTGTCGTCCCTGATTAGCCTGTGCGGGCTGTACAGGCTAATCTGGAACGACACTTCACACACATGCATTAAACCCCCTTTTCACAGAGCCAGGCCCATATTTACTTTCTGAATCATAAAGGTATCATGTATCTTAGCACACGTGGTACATCAATTAGCTATTGGCTATATTATGCTCGGTGGGTCCGTGTTAATGTATCATTTGTTATCATCATACGTGTAGATTAACCGCATACTCTGATTACTTGTTAGTATCCGTGCTAGGCAGTGGAGGTTTTCATACACTTAATTTTGAGAATTGAAATAGAATATACCTCGCTCTGTGAAATGTGTTTTAATGCATGTGCGTAAAGTGTAATGTGTACAGGCTAACAAGGGACGACACTTTCCCCTTATATGATACTTTTCGTTTAACGAAAGTCTCTTCTTATCAAAAATCTAGTTTAGGCGGAAAGTGTCGTCCCTGATAAGCCTGTGCGGACTGCACAGGCTAATTTGGGACGACACTTTGCGCACATTCATTAAATATCTTTTCACAGTATATATATATATATATATATATATATATATATATATATATAATATACCTTGCTCACGTGCTTTCCTAGAGGCGCTTCAAGCTTTACGTCTCAATTTACTGATTCGATGGCCAACGGATTTAAAGTGCCAACAAGGGAATATATGAAATAAAGCTCGAATAGTGAGGTCAAACTTTGTTTATTTTTACAAATAAGTTGAAGTTTTACACAAAAATGAATCCGTGTCCGAAAGTCATCACTGGACATTTGCATCAACAAAATAAAGGCGCTTTTGACTGGTGAGTATACAGCTGTTGTTAATTTATCAAATGCAATAATTAATTAATTACATTGAATAATATTCATTCCAAATAAGTGGACGCGTTCTTAGAAGGTTCTTGCAATAATGTTTACTAACACATTTTCCTTAGTTCTTCTTTAAAGGTCTGATCTTTCATGAGTACATACGTACAGCTCATAGCCACCAGGAGGGTCAATAGTTTGGAGTTGGATTAGTGCAACTAACATTTCCCCATTAAAATTAAGTGTACTCGTTCATATTAAGTTTTTTTTACTGTTCCTCTTACACATGTACTATTTCACAAATGACACTTGTCAATTTCGAAGAACAAAAAGTGTTTAGTTCATTTGGACTTTTTTCTAGTTTCTATCTTAAAGCAAGTATTCAAGACTCAATGAGGCATATTAACAGCTGTTTCTTTGTTATAGAAAGTACATGTATACGTTTTCATTCAAGGCTATTTGTTATTTTCACGGATACAATGTGCACCGCAACATATATAGTAAATGCTTTGAACTGCGAGGCTTAGGCATGCTGTATATATATGTGCCTTGTTCTGAGAAAACTGGGCTTAATTCATGTGCGTAAAGTGCCGTCGCAGATTAGCCTGTGCAGTCCGCACAGGCTAATCAGGTACGATACTTTCCGCCTAAACTTGATTTTCGGTAAGGAGGGACTTCCTTGAAACTAAAAATACCATTAAAGCGGAAAGTGTTGTCCCTGATTAGCCTGTGCGGACTGCACAAGCTAATCTGGGACGACACTTTACGCACATGAATTAAGCCCAGTTTTCTCAGAACAAGACACATATATGCTGTTATTGCAGGTACGAGTTCATGTCGTGTACAAGACATGACATGCTCAGTTATCGTGACCTTGAGTATTACATATAGGATCTGGCACGAGTTATTTTGGGGCAATTGCACTTTACCGGTACGTAAAAAAGAAGGGAAAAACGTACCCTAACCCTAACCCGCAAAACCTAACACCTAACACAACATCTAATAATCCTTTTTATCCTATATATTTCCTTAGTATCTGGGGCTACCGCCCCAAAACTCCCGCTTTGTCGATAGTGGTAAACATCTGCGTACCGGTAAAGTACAATCCAGCCCATATTTTATTAAACGAGTTCAGGAATTTTGTTAGTAAGCGAGCCTTTGGCGAGCTTACTAACGAATTTCCTGGACGAGTTTTATAAAATATGGTATGAAATGACAACGAATGTCAGATTTTTTTATCACATGCTTTTAAATGAGCAAATTAAATAAATATTTACGCAAACATAATGAGAACACCCGAATGTTGTTTACATTCCGTGACGTTATTCGACGTTGCAACGTCATTTCCGCAAAATAACAAAATGCGATTGGTCAATCGAACGAAAACTAAGCAATGAAAACGCTTAACAAGTATTTTACACATGTGTAAGATATATAGGATCTTACACGAGTTGTCATATCATACCATATTTTATTAAACGAGTTCAGGAATACGAGTTTAATAAAATATGGTATGATATGGCAACGAGTGTCGGATCTGTTTTATCACATGCTTTTAAATGACCAAATTAAATAAATATTTACGCAAACATAATGATAAATGCCGAATGCTGTTTACATTTCGCGACGTCATCTGACGTTGCAACGTCATTTCAGTAAAATAAAATGCGATTGGTCAATAAACGAAAACTAAGCCAATGAAAACGCTAAAAGTATATTACACATGTGTAAGATAAAAATATATGTAATGGTTATATTACATGGGAAAAGGGTATGGCATGTGATGAAAAAATATTCGTAATGGTTATATTATATAGGAAACAGGGTATGGCATGTGATAAAAGTTACGAGTATCTTATACTATTTCGAATCGAAACATCTCATTACATACCGGGAACTATTTTTTCGACTTCCTTAAAACACATGTTGTAGTTTTATGGCATACATCATGTTGTACAATGTATGATGTTTCTTAAGTAAGTATTACACTGATGATAGGGGTTTCCAAGGATTTCTCGCCTACGGATGCCAATGCTATACGGTGATCGTGGACCCCAAGAGTTTACAAGTAAGTGCTAACTAGCTGACATGTATTATGCGTCGTCATAGAAAATATTGCGGATATATTGGTTTTCTAATGACGGTCACATGGCAAATCTATCTCGTCTCTGTCATATAAAGAGCAAAACACTTTTCATATTATGTTCGTTCATCATTGTGCATTGGCTTGATACTATAGCAATGTATAATAATCAGGCATTTATGAGTTATTATCTTGAAAAACGCGGAAAATGGCCTCTTTCAACATCTCCGCTTTTTATGTCTTACCGTAATTACTCTATGTTTTCGGACACTCTAAGTTTTCGGACACCCCTTTTTTCAGAAAAAATAATTATTTTTCGTGACTCTTAATTTTCGGACACACGAGTTTTCGTCCATAATAAATGTCTCTAAGTTTTCGGACAGTATATTTTACAGCGCTATTTTACCATATTTAGGTCCTGTTTTCGATATCTAATGACACCTTGATCATGGGGTTTTCCAAACAGATTAACATCATAAAACAAGGCAGGTGCATGCCTGAGGGCAACGGGCCATTACATTTGTGTTATTGGGTAAATAACCTTGTAAACCGGTATTAAACAAAGGTTTCGCCCGATAGCATAAGCGTTATGACAATTATCAGGCGTAGTGCCAATTAACAGTTCAATTACCTACCGCAATGGTACTACCCCTTCCCTGTAAAATAACTGTGACAAATACCGAACGCTTCAAAGTGTGATGCACCCTATTGCAAGTTTTACGAACAATGGAAGGTGTTAGACAACAACGGAAATGAACAAACAAAGAATTCATAGTTTGCTTTTTTATTGCGTTAATTACAGGTTCATACTAGCGAGTATCGGTACATCACATGCTCATCTTTGAACTCGTTGGTCAAAGTACAACCTTGTAATAACTTTCTGTCAAATAAATTAAGCATTTAAAGTTATTTAAAATGCAGTGCAAACATATATAACTGTAATTTATACCATACTGCATGGTATTTTACAAGCGCGTGCTATTACCGGTAGTCGTTGATACAATTGATGCTATTTTCGGACACTTCAATTTTCGACTCTAAGTTTTCGGACACCTGTATTTTGTGAATATTTTTCGTATCTAAGAAGATACTCCGGAAACGTAATGAAAATGTTTGCGGGAACAATAACTTTGTCAAGTTCGCTGATCAGCTTAATTGACAAATGACTTATTTAAAACAGCCGATGTATTATCTAAATTGACACTTTGTTCATGTACGCTTGACTGTTTTTCAAAATAGCTCTAGTTATACCTGATATATTGTAATATATATTTTTATAGCTTATCTACATTTATAGTTTTTTCTCCGTTTTATTTATCATACGGCTTATAAATATGTATACTCCATCATGCGTTTTCTTTAATTCCTACACTATAGATTGACTTATTTGCAATCTGCTGTAGGTCATACAGACTGTTGGGCCACAGAATGGATTCGTTAACTATGTAAGCAAACCTTTTTATACCAAATTTTTAATTCGTATTAAACACCGGATAAGACACCTAATTTACATGTAATAAGATTTAGAAGTATTTCAACTAATGCAGTTTATTGGTTTCGTTAATAATTTTTACTACGCAGAAAAAAAGTTTGTTTGGATCGTGTCCATTCATTACTCAAAACTGTAATACAAGTTTGTTTTATTGTTGTGCCATGCATATTGAGTCTTTTTGACTTAAAGGGGCATTTTCACATGTTTTGGCATGTATTGAAGTTTGTCATTAGATGCTTTCAATTGATACATGTAAACATTGGATCTAAAAAGCTCCAGTAAAAAAATAGAAAAAAATGTAACCCTCAACAGAGCTCGAACCACTGACCCCTGGAGTCCATACGTAAAAGTCTACCACTTAGACCACTTGGCCATCCGTGCTTATACAATTATTATGTATTTTATACTTTATATAAGCAATCCTCGCAGTTTAAAAAAATATAACGACAACAACAGAACTCTCCAAATTATGCAATCGTTATGCAGCGCTTTATAATTGTGCGGTTTTTAAATCTTCAAAAGATGCATATAATGGCTATTTTAGAGCATGATAAATGTTCAGTATTGTTTCCTCACAAACATCATACCAGAAATGAAAATTTGCGAATCTGAAACAACAGGTTTTTTTATTGTGTCAATTTACCATAACTTGAAAATGCCCCTTTAAAGGTTTGTCATAGTCTGTTTTCCCTCCCTAGGTCCGCTGGGCCGAGGAGGACTACCACCACATGTTTGCCACCGGAAGTACATACACGCTGCACGTGGCGAGCGCTGACACGAGCGGGACAGTGGTCATCTGGGACGTGGCGCTAGGTAGAGCCAGGACAGTACTGGAGGACGAACAGTCGCACGCGCTTATACTGGGTAGTGTTACCTGTACTGAGAGCGTTAACATTAAAGTGTATTGGCATTGGAGTGTTCTTTATAGGAGAACAATTATGCTTTCCGTTTTCAACTTATATTTGTAAATCAACTCTTTTTTGCTTTCAACTGCAAGCAGTATTCAGGACTGATTTAAGTTGATCCGGACTAACTACAGTCCGTTCTAAAAATGGATAGGTCTGCAACCAAAAAGACTGAAGGCTTAATATTGCCTTTATAAAAGAAATGAATGTTCATTCGGTATTTTATATCTAATTTATATTAGGGATTGAGAATAATGATGTTGCACGGGATGAAGACTTATTGAAGAAGAACAATTCAAAAGGTGTACAATGCATACATTAAAATCGCTTCGGAACCTCTAGAGTGTGGTATTTTCAATTATCAGGTATGGAATGGCAAAAGGGTCACACCGACTCGCACGATCTTCTGTTTCTGCTCCGATCCCCAGATACTCTGGAATTGTGGGATGCGTTTTCTGGAACGAGGCTGTGGCAGAAAACATTCCCATTAAACATTCTGGCATTTGACATTGATCCTTTTGACATGGAGCGCCTTGTATGTAAGTGTCATTTTGAGTGAAAATATTGCTATTTAAAGTGAATACTGCACTCAATTGCACTCCATTCACTGGGTACTTTTTTTATTAATATTTCCTATATGTATACTGACTTGTTCAAAAGGCTTGGATCGGGTCAGATTGATGACGAGTAGGTCACAAGAGTTTTGAATCGTGTTATTTCTTAAATTGTGATCCAGCATTTGTAAACATATTGCAAAATATGTATTTTTCCAGAAAGGAAACTAATTTCCGCGTTGAATAAGACCGAGTTCATGGAAATCGCTGCACAATTGATGAAGTTATGGCTGTTCAAATCTATGCAACCTGTTTTAGGGTCATTTTGAGTTGAATACCTTGTTATATATATTTGATAGTGGATTTTTTTTTTCAGAGAAGTTGATGTTTCGTTATAATTTGATTAGTTTTTCATTCAAAATGATGGTTTTACTAATTAATATCATAGCCACACGCTAACCACCTGTGACTTGTTCATGATAATTATGATGAAAATGATAATTGAAAAAATGTCATAGATACAAAAAAAGATTTTTATATTCGGAAAGCTACATAACACTTATGACATGCTCATTTATAATGATCAAAAATCGAAATCGGAAAAATATAAGAAATAGAAAAATAGAAGACAGTTTGAAAGAGCTAAATAACGCTGATGACTAAGAAAATAAACATACATGCTCGTTTATTTATGATGAAAAATCAACATCGGAAAAATAGGAGACAGTTTGTAACAATTTTTGTATCGATCATTTCAAGAAAATACGTACGTTACCAACATATTGTTAAAACTATTATTCAAATTTTTAAGCATGCATGGTGTAGTGGGTTAGCGGTAGCTTTTGCTTCCCATGTTCGGACCGCATGGGTTGCACATTTTTAATTTTATCGTTTTCATTGTTAATATAATTATTTCAAACTATGAACATTATTTAAGTTTTGTGCTGGAAATTTGCTCTTTGCACAGGCAAAATCAACCATTTGCATTCAAAAACTCCACCATGCCACAACTTATATAGGTCTTCATGTTTCAAATGGGTTGTGATTATATGTTTCTGTACATTTGTGGATGAATCAATCTTCACTTAATCACACTACATTGCCCGATTTCTCAATAATGCGAAATACAAATGTATGTTTAAAAAACTTTTAAAACCTACTCACCCTAAAGAATTATCCGTGAGATTCAAAAACACCCGGTCTTTAGCGCCATCTCGGAAGTAGCATTGGCTCATTGGCGTCGCTCTGGAGAGCGGCGACTAGTATGTAATGCATTTTTTTTCGCTTATGGGAGGAGAAGTTATTTTACGGATCAATGTATATATTTTTGTTTTAAGAATATCTTGCATAGTGGTGATTTTTTGTGTAAATTAGTGTAAATAAGTACTGCATTTGTGCCTATTACATTTATTACAACATTTATTGCCAATAATGCAAAGCTAATTGTTTAAATTAATAACTGATCCACAACTGATCACAGGGGAAAGATCACAGGGATTGGGCAAATACGCGAAACTTTCTGGTTTTGTATAAAAACAAAATATAATCAAAATATATTTATTTTGTGGAGTTTCTAATTTGCTTATTTAGTGGAAAATCAATGTGGTACGATATTTGACGACCTATCGCACAAGCAAGTTTGTTGGAAGGCGTAGTGGTACGAAAACGTACAATGTATTAGTTTATTAATAGACATATAATAACGATCGCCATACACAACTTTACCAAATAGCAGTACATAAATAATGTCAGCCGGAATAGCTCAGTTGGGAGAGCGTTAGACTGAAGTTGTTTACGCAACCATCATCTAAAGGCCCCCATATTCAATCCCGGGTTCCAGCACGAACGGAACAGTTCGGCGGCTGACAATTTTTTTCAGTCAGGTTAATAAATATAATAAGGCTTTATTTTATGTAGACATTTTAAAATCCATTTTACTACAATTGGACATGTTTATTAAAATTAATGGATGCCACGTGGTGACAACGTTAATTAAAATTTCTTACGTCACTTAAATATCTTATAAAAAAATACACGTGTTTTTATATTAACAAATAAATGCAAACAACACATCTATTATCCATGTTTTTATGGTTGTCGATCATAGGCCCTAAGTACTATCCCTACCACATATAGAGCGCTAAGCGCGACACGTATTATTGATTGTAACAATGAGCTGCGATAAAGGAAGCAGCCGCTTATCAAGGAGGAGCTGTGTCCCAGCAACCCGTTTCCCTAGAGTCAAGCACTCCTCGGAGTTTTGTTTTAAGAACCACATATAGAGCGCGAAGCGCGACATGTATTACTATCCAGGTGGTATGGGCCCTTTAGCATTATCCGACCATTACGTCCGAAGTTATCTTCCTTAGAATTTGAGAAATTTTGAAATCGTTGTTCAAAATTTTCATCCGATTCTTCCCAAACTTGCACAGGTTTTTTTATCAATGAGGACCCAACCCAAACTCTATATGAGCAATATCGGACCATAGGTCCAGAATTATGTCTCTTTGAATTTAAAAATTAAAGTGAAAAACTGCTTGGTTAGGTGATTATGTCAACATTTTTCATCAGATTCTTTCCAAACTTACAGTGCGTTCATATCAATGAGCATTTTACCTCATTTAAAATGAGAAACATCGGGACAATAAGTCCAGATTTTTTTTCTATTAAATTTGACAAAATTTCCACTTGTTTAAAAGAGTTCACAACTTTCGTCTGAATCTTTCCAAACTTGTTAAGTGTTTTTATATCAGTATTACTCGAACCCTATTGAAAATGATGAGCAATAAATCTATTACGATCTTTTACTGAGTTTCAAAGTATTGTGAAATGCAGCTTCTTTATGCAATTTACAGTTTTCATTCAAAAAATTTTCAAACTTATACAGTGTTTTCATATCAATGAGTACTCAACCCCTACCGTTAATGAGCAACGTAAGAATAAGTTCACAATCATCTCCCCTTGAAGTTCAGAAAAATATGAAATTACGCTTACAAGATGAAGCAGATTTTTTAAAACCTACACAGTTCTGTTCCATTAATGAAAACTGCACACGGATGCCAGTAAAAAAATGGAAACCAATGTAAATAAAATGAACTATGAAATATTTAGGGGTTACAACACAAAATCATAGATAATGGTTATTTGGGGGTTATAACACAACATCATAGATAATGGTTATTTGGGGTTTATAACACAAAATTATAGATAATGGTTATACCAGTATCTTTTTCTATTTTGTTTAAAATAATCGGCCAATATATTAATATTTACAGTAGAAAAAAAATCGTTCCATGTAACTTCATTGAGTGCCGTTTACACTGAAATTCCCGACGCCCTTTGATGCTTTGCATCAATACTTATCTTGTTTAATAATGCATCGCAAAAAAGAGTTAGCATCCGTGATTAACGACATTGACTGACTTGAATATTTGAAAAAAACAACAACACCACAACAGGTCAGATTTTTTAAAGAAAAGATAAAATAATATTTGCATACTGCCATTGGAATATGTAGCACAAGGAAACCACACAAACACGTGGTCCAGAAGAGTCTAAGCGTTATTGATGAAGGGTCTCAAGACATTTTTCTATAAGAATTTAAGACAAAATTTACAAACAGCTATTATGTTTGTGTGTTCTCAAGGTTTATGTGAGGCGCCGCGCGTGCTGATGTGCACGGATGTCTCGGTCATCAAGTCTCCAGGGGACTCCTTCAGATCCATCCGCCTTGCGGATCCAAATCCCACCGTTACACGTACGGAGTTCAGCAGTGCTTCAATAAACATCTGTTGTCGTTATAATATGTATTACTAGTACAAACTATTGCTTCATCGATCCCAATTCATTGTAAATAATTTCAGATTTGTGTGGACTTTACTGTTGTTGTAATATTGGTTAATATTTGTTTTCTTCCATTGTTGTTTGTTAATGTTGTATCAAACAGACGCCGAAATATTTCAGTTATTTTCAACGAGCCCATAGGGCGAAATTTTCCATTATAGAACAATATGCGACTACTTCTGCTACAACCATGCATTATATGAACTTTAAATGTGTAAACGGGCATATTGGAAGGTTAGGCATAGCTTATCACGAACATCAAACAACGCAAAACAAAGAAAGTTCTCTTGCATATGGTTAAATACATACACAATTAAATACGCTTTCACTTGTCCAGCTTCCGGCAGCGAACGGCGGACTTCCGGTAGCAGTATGCAGCGCCTGGCAGCCCGCAGCACAAGCTCACTTTCCAAGATGGCGTCCCTAGCAACCAACATCCTTAATGTACCAGACCCGCTGAAAAGAAGGTCGGTATTTTACGGTTAGGTGAATCATCAGATCAATCTGTTTTGGCATTGCTTTTATTTTGTCCGGTTTTGAATACTTCAGAGATGGGGCGTTTAGTAAATCAACATTACAAATCATTTTGTTGAAACGATATGCATACATTCATTCATTCATTCATTCATTCATTCATTCATTCATTCATTCATTCATTCATTCATTCATACATTCATTCATTCATTTATTCATCTTGTCATTTATTAATTAATTTATTCATTTATTTGTTTGTTTGTTCATTTTGTTTCATTTTTCTCCTTCTTGGTCATTATAATAGAATCATCTTCTTCTTACTATTAATAAACCAATTACCATTTGTTCTTTTTAACGGAGCAATTATTATCCTCAAATGCAAACAACAACACCACCTATTTTTGTTCGATTTGCTAAAATGAAGGTCGCCTACCTCTGGATTCGTTGAGTGCATATACAACCAGATCCTTTCACAGCATCTAAACACTTCCATCACAGGAGCAGCGCCCTATCTGATGACGATTCCGACGTGATGACGTCATGTGTTCAGGTGGTGTTCAGCCCCGCCCACCAGCATCTCGTCCTTCTCGTGTTCCCCTCTGAGATACAGACACTTGATATCGAGGTGGACATCGTGGTCAGCGCCATCAGGCTCGACAAGAACGCGGCACTCTTTTTAAAGGTTTTATTGACTTTTTATTTTATTATTTGTATGCCCTATGCGACAATAATGATTTAAAATTAAGTATATGGCGTAGATAATATCGTTCTTACAAAAAAAAATTTATAGCCAGATTGTGTCGGAAAAATGTATAGGCAGGACAGCTAAAGTGATTGAAGCGTTTATGCCGTGAATTGTTCGACATTATCATTTGAATAGAATATAAGGCACATTGGGTCAAGATGAAAAGTCATGATCACCGTAAGTAAATACCGACCAATAGTGTCTGCTCAAAATCATGGATGTATATGTGTCTCGTAGGGTAAATTTCAGATTAATAAAATATATTATCAATTGAAAGCTATAATAACTTATCTTGTAGAAAACAGTTTGGTAAAGAAAATAACCCAAACACTATTACATTAACAGGAAAAGTCTAGCGCGCTGATCTCCGACATCTATTATTACATATATACATGTATATATATTTGTGTTTGTTGCTAGTTTGTCATATCTATTTCCCTTCCTATAAATTTTGAAACTTTCATGTATATCCCTTTCTAGTTTGTCAATGTCTAATTTCTTGTCAGTGCATCCCGTGCCAGAACGTGGACGTGTTGTTCTGTCTTCATGACAACGGCAGTGTCTCGCTGAGAGTCAAACGTGACAGAATTGGCTCGCCCGGTAAACGAGTAGATAAATAACTGAAACGCAATTGTTCGTATGAGCCGCGTTCTGAGAAAACTGGGCTTAATGCTTGTGTGTAAAGTGTCGTCCGAGATTAGTCTTGCGGTCCGCACAGGCTAATCAGGGACGACACTTTCCGCATAAATTGGATTTTTGCTAGGAAGAGACTTCCTTTAAACGAAAAATGTCATAAAAGCGGAAAGTGTCGTCCCTGATTAGCCTGTGCGGACTACACAAGCTAATCTGGGACGACACTTTACGCAAATGCATTATTTCCAGTTTTCTCAGAACGCGACTCAATTATAGTCATGATTTGTTTGATACATAGAGGATATTTGTTGGATTCGGTGGAATATCGAATATATTTCACGAGCTTCGCCACTCGTGAAAATATATATTTTCTATGATCACGAGTGAAATAAAATCGATATTCCATCGAATCCGACAAATTTTCTTTTTATTTTATGCTTTTTTAACCGTTTATTTACATTGTAAATGAGTTTAACTGGATAATTTCGCTGGATTAATGACGTCATTTTGTCGAAAAAATGACGTCATTTCACAGTTAAACAGTGAAAAATATCGATATTTGTCACTGTTATTTTTCATTTTTTTAAAACAGTGGAATACCAATTTTATTTCACTGATATTTCTCTATAAACCACCGGAAAGCATAAAATAAATGTAATTACATTACTCTTTTTGCCGAAGGCACTCATTCCTTTTGAACAGAAAAAAACTTGAATTTATTAATCACCTCGTGGGGATAACCTTGATGATATCCATGCATATTCGGTCACGTACATGTTTAAGAAACAACATTCAATATTTATTTATCATTATGTTCTTGCTTATGTCTTATATGGAAGAGCAGTCCAACCTTGGGCCAGAAATTAATGAGTTTCAAGATTTTGATTGGGACAAATACAAAGTACACTAAGACTTCAAATCAATTATATTACTTCTATTGTTAATATGAACACCATCCGTTTTGCTAAATTTTATTATTTTTAATGAATAGGCAATATAGATCAGAGCAACATTATTATTTTAAATTTCGACTTAAGATGTCAGCCTTGTACGAGTTTTCTTCTTTCTATAATTTCTATAATGTACATATGAAAATGAGCTGAATCGCTTTGATGATTGTTAACGCTTTAGTAAATTACGTTTAGCCCATTGATGCTTAGCGTCTATAAAAAAAGGCCTTGGCAGACAGCGTAGACCCAGATGAGACGCCGCATGATGCGGCGTCTCATCTGGGTCTGCGCTGTTTGCTTAAAGGAATTTCTGTAAGAAATATTATATATATAAATAAATATACTAGACATCCCTGATTTTGAAAATAAATTGATCCAATTTAGAAGGATGGGAGAGTCCACTAGGCATAAATGGGTTAATCTGTCGCGATAGGTCAGTTGATTCTTACTTTTTAACAAGTGTCCACCAGACGTAAACTTTACCTTATATTCTTTCAGAGCATGCAGACCTATTTGATCTTACGTACGAGCCACGCTGCCATTCCGACTCCCTCCGTCTGCTACGTCATTGCAAGGTGTACGGCTTTACGTGCCAACCCGCCACAGAGAGACAGGTGTCGCTGTTGCTGAGCGACGGTAGAATCATCTTAATTGATGTCATGGCAACGGATTTCACAAAATCTGGTGTATGTAATGAATTTCCCTAAGCTTTTACTTCTTGGCCTTATATTGCGTATATATTTCTGTCAATTTAAGTAATACATAGTTCAGGCATTGTCGCGATTATTTTTTATTTTCCAACATGTTTGTAAAATGATAAAAAATAATAATTAAGAATGTAAACAATAATGAGTTTCTGTAGGATTAATGAAATATGTTGACAAGGATAAGAAGAATATTAATTAAATTAAGTCAGTATTTGTACACATGTATTTTTAATTAATATTATTTTGTATAGGACAGCCTTCTTCCGTCGAAGATAACCACAAGCCTGGCGGATGCGATCGGCGGTCGTCAAGTAATGGCAAATAGTATTAATTGCATCCAGACGGAAAATAAGATAACTCTTGGTATGGTTATGTCGGGGCTCGTTAGCGGACTTGTCTCCCCTGTAACTGCACTGGCCATGATCCGAAGTCGTACCGTCACTCAAAGAGTCAACGAGTTGCTGGCAGTTGGTATGTAGATTATTGTAGGGAGTATATACTGTGGGTATGCGAGGCATACAAATAATATCACTCCAACAATCAAACGTAGTTTACTAGTTTTCCCAAACAGATCAAAGCATCCTAGCTAATACTAGTAAAAAAAATGTTATTGATTTATTAGAATGTTCGTTAGAAATACGTATTCATGGTTTCCACTTCAACATGTTGCCATTGCATTCATTTTTGTACATGTGAATCACAAATATAAAAGTTGTACATCTACCTGTTTTCAAGGGTCCGACCAAGGGACGGTCCAACTGCTGAATGTGTACACAGGTCAGGTGGTGTCCGAATACAAGTTGTTTACCGCCCCTGTCAGGGGAATCGAAGTAATAAGCGAGCTACATCTGCTGGCTTTCTCATACCCGGACCCATCCTCCTATGGCAATAGGAAGGTCCGAAGTGATATTGCAATATTAAATATGAAATCAGGTATAAAGTACTTCGTATAATAGTGAACTATGATCGTTTAAAAGATAAAATTAATAGCACACGTTTAGTTTTAAAAGTTTTATTTGAACAATTACCTTCTATTACTCGTAGACTTTCGTTTTTCTTTAAATGTTTTAGTTTAGTTTGAATCGTGTAATTTATATAACATCACCAAAATACACAAAACGTGTACAACACACATTATAAACACATGCTGCATATGAAAGAGAGAGTGACAGTGTACATAAAGTTATTACCATTAGATAGAAAACATGTCACTGTATTACAGGAAGGTCGGACTTTCTCTCAATTAACAAAGACAACAGAGGTGCCATTGAAATGGCTCGTATATCTCCGGCCAGGTAATTAAACTGCGATTGTAGTGTTAAAGTTGGTTCGTATATCTCCGGCCAGGTAATTTAACTGCGATTGCAGTGTTAAAGTTGGTTCGTATATCTCCGGCCAGGTAATTTAATTGCGATTGTAGTGTTAAAGTTGGTTCGTATATCTCCGGCTAGGTAATTTAACTGCGATTGTAGTTTAATAGTTGGCTCGTATACCTCCGGCCCAGGTAAATTAACTGCGATTGTAGTGTAATAGTTGGCTTGTTTACCTTCGGCCAGGTAATTTAACTGCGATTGTAGTGTTAAAGTTGGTTCGTATATCTCCGGCCAGGTAATTTAACTGCGAGTGTAGTGTTAAAGTTGGTTCCTATATCTCCGGCTAGGTAATTCAACCGCGATTGTAGTGTAATAGTTGGTTCGTATATCTCCGGCCAGGTAATTTAACTGTGATTGTAGTGTTAAAGTTGGTTCGAATATCTCCGGCTAGGTAATTTAACTGCGATTGTAGTGTAATAGTTGGCTGGTATATCTCCGGCCAGGTAATTTAACTGCGAGTGTAGTGTTAAGTTGGCTCGTATTTGTCCGGCTAGGTAATTTAACTGCGATAGTAGTGTTATGTTGGCTGGTATATCTCCGGCCAGGTAATTTAACAGCTATTGAAGTGTTAAAGTTGGCTCGTTTATCTCCGGCTAGGTAATTTAACTGCGATTGTAGTGTAATAGTTGGCTCGTATACCTCCGGCCAGGTAATTTGACTGCGATTGTAGTGTAATAGTTGCCTCGTATACATCCGGCCAGGTAATTTAACTGCGATTGTAGTGTAAAAGTTGGTTCGTATATCTCCGGCCAGGTAATTTAACTGCGAGTGTAGTGTTAAAGTTGGTTCGTATATCTCCGGCCAGGTAATTTAACTGCGAGTGTAGTAGTAAAGTTGGTTCGTATATCTCCGGCTAGGTAATTTAACTGCGATTGTAGTGTAATAGTTAGCTCGTATACCTCCGGCCAGGTAATTTAATTGCGCGTGTTATGGTTAAGTGATTTATCGCATTACTTTTGTTATTGTATTGTTCTATTGAAAAATGGCATTTTGAAAAGATAGTTGTATTCTTAAAAATGTAAGAAGCTGTTAGCTACAGATGAGCACCTTTAACATAATGATACACATTGCAATTATTTTGATAACGAAGCTGGGACTTAAATGTCTTTCGTCATTGGCGTCGCACTGAAGTGCGGCGACTAGTATGTAATACGTTTTTTTTCGCTTATCGGAGGAGAAGTTATTTTACGGATCAATGTATATATTTTTGTTGTCAGAATATCTTGCATAGTGGTGATTTTTTGTGTAAATTAGTGTAAATAAGTACTGCATTTGGGCCTATTACATTAACTACAACATGTATTGCCAATAATGCAGAGCTTATTGTTTTAATTAATAACTGATCACAGGGACTGGACAATAATAAAAGATCACAGAGACTGGGCAAATACGCGAACCGGTGAAACTTTCTGGTTTTGTATAAAAACAAAACTTCTTTGTTCCACTATCCTAGCAACCACCTATTTACTAACAAAGGCGCTATAGAGCGCGAAGCGCGACACGTATTATTAATTGTAATAATGAGTCTTGATAAAGGAAGCAACCGCTTATCAATGAGGAGCACCATCACAGCACCCCAGTCTCATTACTATCAAGTCCTCCTACAGGTTTTTTAAGAACTACATATAGAAGGCCGCCGGCCTGACCCGTATCTTGCCAGTGGTATGGACCCTTTGGTTTGGATCTTTAACCCCGCTCACTATCCAGCGTTTAAACTTCCGGGTTTACATTTAAATCGACTATTTATAGCTTATTAATATCTTAGTTAGGAGGTGATTTTTCAAGCGGTTCGGTATTGTAGTGGTTACACGCTCGCTTCACATGTGAGAGGCCCAAGGTTCGAGCCCCAGTAGAATCAAATTATTTTATTTGTGTTATATGTTAATTTTTTGTTTTGGTGTAGACATTTTAGTTTAAATAAATATGCTGTTTTATTGCAACCATTTTTTGATTTTATTATGCCCATGAAATCATAGATAATGGTTATTTGGGGGTTATAACACAACATCATAGATAATGGTTATTTGGGGGTTATAACACAAAATCACAAATAATGGTTATACCAGTATCTTTTCCTATTTTGTTTAAAATAATCGGCCAATATATTATTATTTACAGTAGAAAAAAATCGTTCCATGTAGCTTAACTTCATTGAGTGCCTTTTACACTGAAATTCCCGACGCCCTTTGATGCTTTGCATCAATACTTATCTTGTACTCATTGCAATAACTGTTTTAAAAACAAGTGTATTAAAATCAATTCATTTTTACATCAGGCTTCATTTAGTGATTCTGTACAAAGAGCGAACCCTGGAACTCTGGAACCTGCGGACTCAACAGCTCATCAGCGATGACGTCATAGACGCTGAATTGAAACCAACGCTTGTTGTAAGTAATATTATACTATTTCAAGTAAGTTTATACTTTACATGTTTTATGATATAATTAAGATAATTGTGTTGAAAGTTCACAAGTTCAATTCCAGTCGTACACAAAGACCTGTGGCCAAAATATTTTTGAATATAATAACATAATAAGATAAGTAAGAGAATATTTGTACATTCGTGTATAATTCATAATGATCAAAATGCGATAAACAATTCTAGTGGAAAAGAAAAAAATAAAGTAACAAACCATTAAACATTGTGAGACTTGCACATTTGTAGGGGTTGATATATCTATATATCATCCGCTCCAAATATGATACCTATATTATTGTTGCTTTGTTATACGAACCCAGTATGTGAAAGAAATCGTGTATCGAATAAGAAGCATTATTCAATGAAGAAAAATGACTTAATCTTATTTCATTACAACAATGACTATAAAAAGTCGCTATATTCGCATTCCAGAACACCACTGATGAACAGAGTTAGCATATTCTATGTTTTTATTAAATATTGTAATGTCTACATAATTATAACTTATTGAATTAATAATATAATTTAATAGTTTTGAAGCTTGAAATGTTGACATTTTAATATCTAATTTATCTAAAGTTGTTAGTCATTTCCAGGTAGTAAGTAAGCGTTTATAATGTTTACAATACTGATCTTTACTTTATTTGGATACATCATCGTGCCACTTTCGTCTTCACCAATCAAGTGTTGTTTAAAAGTTGAGAGTTATATGTGTATTATCCTCAACAGAGTTAAATGTGTATTATCCTCAACAGAGTTATGTGTGTATTATTCTCAACAGAGTTATATGTGTATTATCCTCAACAGAGTTATATGTGTATTATCCTCAACAGAGTTATATGTGTATTATCCTCAACAGAGTTATATGTTTTTTTCTTCAACATCCTGGCCATAGACGAAACAACAATTTAAGAATAAATCGATTTAAAGATTAACAGCATGACCGACAAGGTTCAGAGAGAGATTTAAGTTATAAATATTAATTTCTATGAAACGTTTAAATTTCACTTCAAGTAATTTACACAAATAGCGTATACACTTTGTAAATTATAGGTTACCCATAGTGGTTATCTACCGCATGCACTTTTAGAATTGTTGTTCTTTACATCAAAATTAAAAAAAAATGCTGCTCTGAACATCATATATATTTTCTTAACTAGATTATATCGGTTTTATACACACTTTTTTGGGAACATCTCTCTGAAGTTATCTCAAATAAAAGAAACAAATAAGCACATAATTTTTACAAATAATTGAGTATAGATAAGAGCAATAAGGCCATCGCCTACTACACTAAGCACATTAACTTCACATTTCACATCAAATGCACATATAACTAGTATTGTATGAACAAATAGCACCCACCAGGCAACACGTATTAACCCAATAATGTTTCACACAAATAACACTTCTATAAACACGCATTGCACTATTTAATTAGTGTAATCGCATTTGTTTCTTGTTTATTCACATTGTTTTCTTTCTGTTATATCACTAGTTTTCTTTCTGTTATATCACTTGTTTTCTTTCTGTTATATCACATGTTTTCTTTCTGTTATATCACTTGTTTTCTCTCTGTTATACCACTTGTTATCAATCTGACGTTTGCACGCAGACGTGGTACAACCAGGCAACAACGACGTCGTCTAAGCGGACGGTGGTGGACGACAGGGGCGTCTCTAGGGAGGTAGAGGAGCGCGCCGTCCTCGAGCAGCTGTTCGTCGCCTCCATAAAGCCCGATAACTCCCCCACTCTGGTTAGGTTCAACGTGTCTAAGGGAGCCACGGAAAAGCCACCCGCGATCTTTGATCTTTACAATATGTTTCCCATGGAGGTAACTTTTGCATTTTGGCAAAATTAAAATGTAAACAAGTGATTATTAAAAAAATGTTTCAACAAGCGAAACAATAGATAATTGGATAATTAATTAAAAGTCCTCATTCGAAATTTGTTTGTTACGCTTTTTCTCGATAGTCTGTAAACTTTTCGGTACCTTTTAACATATTCGATCATATCAGATAAACCAACTTTAAATTAACAAAACGTAACTAAAAAAACCTAACCAATGTTTAGTGATCTTAGGAGTAGCATACGGCATTGTCTGTTTGCCCTTATGAAAGACACGTTATACTATATATAAGTATAGTTGTAAACGCTTCGTGCGAACGGATTACGAGATACTTAATATGCGGATCTAAACCGGAGACTTCACCGGATCTCACAAAAAATAAAAACAACACAAAAAACTGTTCCACATCATAATGGTTTTACGGATCTTAAAGTGGTATTTATGAGCACGATGAATATCATATCAAATATTGCAATCCTATATTTGTGCACACCTTTTCTGGACGATAGCCTTCAGCAAAAACAAATCATAGTTATGTGATCAAGATCAACGGACAGTTATATTTTTTATTATTTCAATATTATTTAATGCTTAAATTTGCTTAAATTTACTTAACCCCTGCAAACTGAATACTTTACGAAATGTTTTCTTATATTTTTATAAATAAAATTTACCAATCAATAAAAGAAAACGCCAGTCTCATTAGTTATGAACTCATGTTGAACTCAGAGTTGTCGTTCTTTGCTCTCACATACAATTTTTGCCATCACAAAAAGTCCTACCATATTTGGTAGGATTTGATTTCTTTGGTGTGAGTATTATATTATGAAAAGAAGTATCATTTGTTATTATATTTTGAAAATAGTATAGATCTATAAGTTTAGGTTCATAATAAAAAATGATTACCTTACTTTAAAAAAAAGTAAAAATAGCAACAGTAAAGTTATTGTACCACGTGGCTAGGCTATCATCACGTGGTTGATTATAAAGGCAGTGATTTGATTCAGCTATGCTGGTTCCAGTCAAATCCTTGCGCGGAGGATGCTACCCATTTATGCCTAGCGTCCTGAAAAAAGGACATTGCAAACAGCGTAGACCCAGATGAGACGCCGCATAATGCGGCGTCTCATCTGGGTCTGCGCTGTTTGCTTAAAAGGAATTTCTTTATGAAATATTCTTAATATAGAAATAAATATACTTGACATCCCTAATTTTGGAAATAAATTGATCCAATTTAGAAAGATGGAAGAGTCCACTGGGCATAAATGGGTCTCGTTTTACAGAACAAGCTGGAGATACAACAACTGATTTGGCAAGGGAACAGACTCATGATATCTTTTCGTGCAGGGCAGATGTACACGATAGATGGCAAAACGATGAAATCTGTAAGGTACGGAGATAAAAGATAGTTTATTATATACACGCGAATAAAGTCTCAAGGGGATATTTTGGAGGCCTACTGTCTGTTAGTTATTCAGTCCATAAACAATATTTTTAGTTTGTGGAGCGAAATACTTCCACTGTTCTCAGGCCTCGCTTCTCGCCGAAATCATTTAGATCCCATTTTATTGAATAATAATCATTATATTTGAATCATTTTTTAACTCCTTTTGACGAAAATTGGAAAACCGGCAAACCCCAATTAAATACAACTCAACCGTAAACTAACTTAGATGTCGTGGATGGTAAAACACACCGTTCACACCATGAATTTTATCTCTAGCAAAACCGCATCACAACTCTCTACATTTTTTGTCCCTTCAGTGAAACGAAATCACAAAGTTCACTAGCTTAGTTGTCTTTTCTGTGAAACCAAATCACAATTTTCAGTCCAAACCAAAAAACTCCATTAGTTGTCTCTTTATTGAAACCACTTAACATCGTTCACTCCATTTGTTGTCCCTGTAGTAAAACAAAATCACAAAATTCACTCAATTCGTCGTCTCAGTGTTTGTGTAGTAAACCATATTCAAAACGTTCAATGCTTAGTTGTCTGTGAAGTAAAATCACATTACAACGTTCACTAAATTAGTTGTATCTCTAGTGAAGTCAAATCACAAGGGTCACTCAAATAGTTGTCTCTTTATTGGAACCAAACACCATCGTTCACTCATTTAGTTGTCTGTTTAGTGAAACCAAAATCACAAAGTTCATTGAATAAGTTGTCTCTTTAGTGAAATCTTATTTTAAAATTCACTAAATTTGTTGTCTTTGGAGTGAAATAAAATCACACATTTCACTCCATTAGTTGTCTCTTTTCTAAAACCATATCAAACCGTTCATTAATTAAATTGTACATGTAGTAAAACCAAATCACACACTTCATTTCATTAGTTTGTTGTGAAACACAATGACAATTTTCGTCGAATAAATGATCAAACATTTTACAATCAAAGCAAATACTGCACTGCATAGTTTTCCCTGTAGTACAATAAAAAAACAACAACACTAATTCCATAAGTTGTTGGCGTTGTGGAATCAAATCAAAACCTTCGGTCCAATAATTGTCGTGGTGTAAAATCAACGGTCAAACCACACAGTTCACTCTTTTAGATTTCGATAGGGCGAAATCAAATTATGTGCCGCTTCGGTGAAATATACACCTAGCGTTTCGTCCATTTGTAATGTATGCTCCTCTGATACTATATAACGATTACGGCCAAAACGGATTTTATTGAGATATTGATGTATCCGAGCGGTGAGCAATATAATGTGGCATTCGATTTTTTTAAATTGACCATTGTTTCAGATGCTGTAGTAGTATCATTTTACTCATGTATATAACATGTCGCTCACTTGTATTGCATATTACACCTGCTACAAAATATAAACTTAAACAAAAGTTCCAAAATCCGTTTTAATTTTTAAAATGCAAATTATTCAAACGATATTCACAAATCCGTCACTGAGATTGTTGATTTCAAGGTCTAAAGCAATAGAACGACGTGGGTCCGAGGTACAGAGTATTCAGTTCGCCCCTGGACATTCATGTTCAAGGTTCATCTTGCAGTACAAAGACTGCTTCCACATCTGCGAACTGAACAAGGACACGTTGATTGTACGAAGCGTGGTGCTTACTGTTTGTTGATAAGTATTATTGCATTGAAAATTAGGTAGTCTCTTTCGTTTTGCGGGAGTTATAATAACTTATTGACAATGACGTATAAATAGGCCGCGCTCTGTGGAAAGGGGATTTAATGCATGTGCGTATAGTATCGTCCCAGATTAGCCTGTGCAATCCGCACAGGCTAATCAGGGACAACACTTTCAACTAGTATGAGATTATTTTTTTCGTTTAAAAAAGTCTCTTTTTAGCAAGAGAATTGGTTTATCTGGACGTAGTGTGGGGTTTGGCGGGGCCTTTCATTGGTTTAAATCCCCTTTGAATTGACCGTTACACTCATTTTATGTTTTATATCGTGTTATATATAAAAGATGAAACTGCCTCTTGAGTTTCATTAATCATACATTTGTTTTTGTCTTAATGTGGCGAATTCCACAAAGTCCATGGAAAACTATGTTACAAAATGAATCAACAACATGAAACGTTTTCAATAAAATTAATTTTATCAAAATTTAAAATAAAATAAATCTGAGGTATTACGCTTTATCCTATTTAATTAATTAATTTATTTATTATTTTTTTATGTTAAAATATTGATGGTTCATTTTTATGTGTGGCTTTAATGTATAATTTTATTCAATAACATAACATATCATACATATTAAAATACGTTAAATTTTTTAATTTATTATATTATTAATGTTATATTCAAGCGTTGTCTGTATAATCTTCAAGTTTTATATAATTATATTTTCAGTAATTTACAAGGCTTGTCACCGTTATATATGTATATATTTTGACTTGAATAAGTGCAATATCTGGACATAATTTAACATGAGGTCGAGCCTTCTAACTTTGTGGCCTTTTTACTACAAAATAACCAAATCTGTACTAATGCTAGTCTGTATTCAACATATTAAGTGTTAATTTGTTTCGATTCGAAGTGTGAAGTACTGGTCGCCAGTCCACAGATGTCGTCTGACTTAGTCAGCGTATGCTGGGCAGGACCAGACAGCGTTGCTGTAGCAACTGAAGATGGCTGCATTCACTTACTGGAGGTTTTACAGAAAACGCCGAAGTCGCCGGCGATATTCGACAACAGCGAGAAAGGCATGATCTTATATGTGCACCAGTTTGTGCCTTTTTAACATTATTAAGGGAATTTTTCACGTTTTGGTAAATTGACATTTTTTTCAGATTTCCAAATTTTCGTTGTAAATTTGATATGTGCGAGGAAACAGTAATACTGAACATTTACTATGCTCGAAAATAGCCATTATATGCATCTTTTGACGATTTAAAAACCTGATAATTATAAAGCGTTACAAACGCGAAACGATTGAATAGGTTGGCGAGTTCTTTTGTTATCGTTATAATTTGTGACATTACCAGGCTTGCTTGTATACATTATAAAATACACCACTAACGATACGAGCACGGATGGCCGAATGGATTCAGTGCTAGACTTTTTCTCCAAGGATCAGTGTTTGGAGCCTATTTGAGGATTACTTTTTTGTCTTGCTGTCATTTTAGTATTGTTTTTTTTTACTGGCTAAATTTAGTTCCAACGTTTACACCAACCAATTTCAAGCATTTTATGACAAACTTCAATGCATGTCGAACTCTGTAAAAAGGTCACTTTCAGTACGCGTGAACGAAACAATTCACTGCAATGCACTTTCACCGTCACAATTCATCGTCAATCTTGTATTCAAACATTTTAATTACATAAAGAATGAAGAAACCGTATACATTGCTCATTGTTTTTAAATTGTATTGCAGTACATGCATTTCAAACAAGAATGTGTTGTGATTAAACACGGTATGCTATTAAAGTGCGTTTTGTTTAACTTATACATAAATAAATGAGCATGATCATTCATTTGCTAAATTACACATTCATTTTCAGATGACTTCGTCCACGTCAAGACGCCACCTGTCTTATCGAAATCAACTTCTTCAGTAGCAAAGTGGAACCTTTCAGGTTAACTTAAATATGGGCCGGTCTCTGTGAAAAGGGGATTTAATGCATGTGCGTAAAGTGTCGTCCCAGATTAGCAGTCCGCATTAACAGACACTTGCCGCCTTAACTGGATATTTGCTAAGAAGAGACGATTACCAAATGAAAAATATAGAAGCGGAAAGTGCCGTTCCTGATTGGCCTGTGCGGACTGCACAAGCTAATCTGAGACGACACTTTACGCGCATGCGCATGCAGTAAACCCCATTTTCCCACAGCACGGCCCAATTAGAAACAGAAAGTTTAATGATGTAAATTATGTACACGTAATCTGTAACGTTCCAGCGTATCTGTGGCATGTGCTGGTCTGTTGTATTGCCAATTGGTCACTCGCTGTAAATACAGGTTCCAATGTTGTGCCGTTAAGAGTTCTCACCTGAAGTCGCAACTGAAGTCCCTCTTTTGTTTTTATTTCGTAGACGTCTTTAGCCCGGCCTTAATGGAGCCAAAGCTGGCATCGCTGCTGAAATTTAGTTTGCAAACAAACATCGAGCCATTCAATCAGGATCTGGAGAAATACATCGTTAAATTGGACAGGTATGCGAGTGATTTGTACTGTTATTCAGTTGAACGTTTGACATATCTGTCGAATACAATGCTCTATGAAGATTGCCAATTGTATTTACTAAACGGGCTATCAATTCACCTAATAAAGCGACATACAGTTAGATTCTACATAAAGGTACTTTGTTTATATTAGTTTACATGAACCATCACAATGCAGTTGGTTTTGATTATACTCTTTATGGCTTAACGTGTGTTAGTTTACAAATACTTGAGCTTTTATGTAATAACAACGTATTTCAAAGATCTAATCTTAAACAAAATGTTTTTCAGAGATGTTGTTCAATACATAAGACATCCGAACACAAGAATTGCAGATAGGTGTATTGAAGTGGCAAGGTAAAGTGATATTCGTATCTTAACACATTCATGCATAACGTCTAGAAAAAAGGCCTTGGCAAACAGCGAAGACCCAGATGAGACGCCGCATGATGCGGCGTCTCATCTTGGTCTGCGCTGTTTGTTTAAAGGAATTTCTGTAAGAAATATTCTAAATATAGAAATACATATACTAGGTATCCCTAATTTTGGAAATAAATTAATCCAATTTAGAAGGATGGGAGAGTCCACTAGGCATAAATGGGTTAAGAATGTTATAAGAGATGTGAGAGATTCATGTGACACTTAGCATTGTTTGATAATCAGTAGAAGATATGCGCATTTGTTGAGCATATGTATATTTTATTAGACTGACATGCACAGAACATTTTTGCTAGATTGTTAGTTTAAACGTCTTTATCATAGCTGTGTTTGATCGAAAGCCTAACGCTAATTGAAACGCTCTTGGGTCCGTTTTCTGAGAAGAACCGGTACTCGATGTTTAAGGGATCTCCCCAAAGTACGCTGCCGCCGTGGGGATCGAACCCGTGACCTCTCGGACGTTAGGCGAAGACCATGTGTAATACTCCACGGCGAACGTTTTAGCTTTTTGTGTAAAGTAAAAACTAAACATCCTGTTAAATATAAACTCAAATGCATGTACGAAGGACGATTTAACGGTTGTATGCTACTTTTACACTTTATCAATGTCACATTATTATAGCAATTGTGATACTAAACAGATTATTCGGGGACGAATTCGATACTGAGTTCTGGAAATTAGTCAAATTTGTATGTTTGCGGCGTACACCGGAGGTTGGAAAGCTGGTAACATAATTTCCATCAGCGCAAGTCCCCTGTATTTATTCTTTCCAAAACATATATTGACCAACCTTTATATTTATTTGTCACTTCTTCCTTAACCCATGTATGCCTAGAGTCTAGAAAAAGGGCTTTGGCAAACAGCGTAGACCCAGATGAGACGCCGCATGATGCGACGTCTCATCAGGGTCTGCGCTGTTTGCTTAAAGGAATTTCTGTAAGAAATATTATAAATATAGAAATCAATATACTAGACATCCCTAATTTTGGAAATAAATTGATCCAATTTAGAAGGATGGGAGAGTCCATTAGGCACAAATTGGTTAAGCACAACGTTAATTCAGTCATTCCGTTATCATTGACTATTGCTGAATATATACGTATACCTAGGTAGCAAATTTTACAATTTCATCATTAGATATAACGTAGAATCATACATTACACACTTGCCAAACAAATGCTTTTAAATATAAATGCAATTTCAGGATAAATAGACACTTCCTTCACTGAAGAATCATGTTATGCATTATAATGTAGGCATTTCAAGCACGTTTCTGCATTTGAATTTTTTTTCTATGTTTACGTCGGCGCTCATTTACATTACTTGAAATATAACAGTATAAAAAAATAAAATAAAATTGATAATCGCTCCTTACCGTTGTCAGAAATGACGTTCAATTGTGAATAACATTTTATCATACCACTACATTGATATAATGAACTAGACAATTCAATTCGCCTTAATTTATTTATTTCGATTTATTGTTATATGTTGACATTTTAGGAAACTGATGTTGGAGGTAACCAGTCGTCTTTGGGTTCAGACGAAATCACAACGATTGGTGACATGGATATTAGTTTTCTCAGAGAAAAAGACAACTGTTTAATATCCGCTTTCGGAGACACGATGCAGGCTGATGATTTTAAGGTTGTTTAAAATTGAGCCTTGTTCTGAGAAAACTGGGCTTAATGCAAGTGCGTAAAGTGTCATCCCAGATTAGCATGTGCAGTCCGCACAGGCTAATCAGGGACGACACTTTCCGCCTAAACTTAAAACACCATAAAAGCGGAATGTGTGGTCCCATATTAGCCTGTTCGGACTGCACAGGCTAATCTTGGACAACACTTTACGCACATGCATTAAGCCCATTTTTCTCAAAACGCGACACAATTGCTATATTCGTTTTTATGCACTGCTAAAATGTTCAAAAACAGGCTTAAACAATATTTTTATAATTTATGTCAAATATTTTTTTTATAATATGATCAAATACACTTTGGTGAATTATTATTTGGAGAATGTGATCCAATTTAATTCCGTGACACACTTAACACATTGAAATGAAAATCTTAACATACAAAAGTATTTATTGCGTTAATTAAGTGGACAAATTAGCACATCGTGGATCATAAATATTTGCGCATCATTCCAGCAGATGTTTGTCAAATACAATCTGTTTGTGTTACATCTGTAGGCGTATGCCACCAGCAAGCTTGCTTTGCATAACAAGCGTCGAAGCGACATGAGGGTGAAGGAAATATGCAGCAGACGATACATCTTGCTCAATAAAGTCGACATGGCGGTGTCCGTTCTCATGGAAACTGATATGGATCATGACAGATTCAAAAACGATTGCCTGAAGTGAGTGCATTATATAATAACTTTTTTGCCGCTGCTTTCGTTGCTACAGGCGGCTGATTTTCATATGCGCCTTATCAAATGACCTCCTATGATTACTGAATGAGTAAGCTAGATCTCTCTGTCTGTCAGTTTGTTTAAGATTGTTTGCAAAAAAAGAGCTGTTATTTACAAACGCATGTTTGGTTAATTCATTTTTCAATTGATAAGTATCAACCCAAAAATTTACTCGCGTGTTTTATTGTGGTCAACAATAAATTTTTCTAAAATAAACGTTATTTATCTATGCAAAAAAATAAAGAGGGATAACATTTGTGGTATAAATTTGGTTTTCGGCTGACCAAGTGTTAACTAAAAAATGTGATTCGCGTTTTACTTTAGTCAAAAATGTAACCTACTTATTTGGTTTTTGGTTGTCCAGGGCCTGCCTGACCTCGTGTGTTCAACAAACCAACACATCCATGAGCACCATCAAGTTGGCCGCCACACACCTCATAGCCGCAGGACAGCTCTATGGTTCGTTTTACAACGAAACAAGCAACTTACAATTATGATATTGACTTCATGGATTAAACAACAGTTAACAATATTTTTGCATTTTAACGCACATATATACATGTAACGTATGGATTGTGTTTGTAAATTTGCTGATAAACGCTTAGATACTTCACTTTTATAAATTAATGCCTGTTGTTCTAAAAAGTGAACCGTACTTGCGTTCTCATGAAACGACATAAAGTATTCTGTGATCGATTGATTTTAGTATTAAACGTTTGTTTGCAAAGTACAATGCACACAAAAAGTACATAAAACATTGTCTTTAGACGAAGTCTTACTTCTTGTTTGATTGATCAAAGCGTCTTTGCCTATATTATACAACATTCGCTGCCATTATTTTAAACTTATATTCTCTTTAAACAACAAACATATTCTGTGTTTGAATATACCTGTTTTATTTGTGCTGTATGTCGACACTATTAAATACAACTTTATATTATTTTTCATATGAGTCGCGTTCTGAGAAAACTGGACATAATGCGTTTACGTAAAGTGTCGTCCCAGATTAGCCTGTGCAGTTCACATAGGCTAATCAGGGACGACACTTTCCGCTTTTATGACATTTTTTGTTTAGATGAAGTCTCTTCTTAGCAAAAATCAAGTTTAGGCGCGTAAAGTTTCGTCCCTGATTTGCCTGTTTAGACTGCACAGGCTAATCTGGGACGACACTTTACGCACATGCATTATGCCCAGTTTGCTCGGAACAAGGCTCATATATTTTGTTTAGACGGCATTGAACTCCTGTGTTTGATTGATATGCGCATGGACGCCTGCAAGTATCTGATCTCGCACGGCAAATGGAGTGACGCTATCTGGCTAGCAAAGACCAGTCTGAACCAACAGGAGCGGACGCTGGTGATCAAACGGTGGGCGGAACAACTTCTTAACACCAACAGAATGGTATGAATTAATAAAATTGGTGATAAAGCAATTTTGTGGGGTTCTCTGGTGTGTTGTTTAGGAAATAATATTTTCCTATCATGGTTTGTTGTCGAATAACCCACAGTAAGGAGTATAGATGCGTAGGAATTAAATCACGAGTGCGAAGCATCGAAGCGATAACACGCATCTTTACTCCTTACTGTGGGTTATTCGACAACAAGCCTTCATAGAAAAATATTATTTCGATTCTAACACGATTGTGATTAATTTGTTTAAACTTTTGGGCGTGAACTATATTTATCAATATTTCGACCTTCTTATTACAAAGTTCACTATTAAGTAACGTCATGGAATTGTACAAACATATGACGTCGGTTTCATTCATAAATATTTTGCAAATGACGTCACTTTCTTTGAGAACAACAATCGTATAAACTAAATGACGTCAAGTTTATTGGTGCTACTGAAAGCTGACATGATATAAATGTTTTCTTAATTACGTTTCTTAACAAATAACATTCTTTGCAGGCGTGGTTATGCCACTTATCACCAAATATACAATTCGTTGTTTCATTACATTTATATACATGCTACATTTATTACATTTCTTATAGAGCGGGTTTAAGCAAGTGCATTTTACTGCAATATTTTCTTTATTTATTGGGAACTATTTTCGAAACATGAAGCTCCGCCCATAATTTATTTCAGAAAAACCAACGATTGATTTCCTTCTTTGTCTAGAGAAAAAAAGTCGCGTGCCGTGTTAGAATTTTAAGCAATAATTTTCTGATTGACACGCCATAATATTCCAACAGTCAACACAACATATACACATTTAATAAATATATTTGGGTATTGCATATGCAAGGATAACTTCTACACATTTATTTAATATATGCTTTACTATAACGCATCATGACAATTAAAATGTATATGTCGAACACATATATAAAACCATAAATACTTGTTCATGAATAGTAAAGTTTAATAACACGATTTTGATCCATATCATTAACATCAATTTTATTTTAAATTATTCATAATACATTTGCCTTAAAAGTGTAGTTATTAGCGGGCGTTTACCGTTCATACGTATGGAAATTTAGACATTAAATTACATAAGAATACCACATATGGATGCGACTCAAAAAAATTTGCCACGCGACATATATTTTCGCGATGCTATTTATGACCTTGAACAAATCAAAAACACTTTGACATATGCTAAATCACATTTAAATACATACCTCAGGAACAATTATATCAATTACATCATAATTGTGTAGCGAATTGCACTAAATATTCTCGCATTATTTGTTTTTCTTCGTTACTGTTCCAGAATTAAGTCATTACTCAATTATCTCCCCTGAATGCTCTTCTTCAGTGGGTGTAAGCTGAAGACTGGTTCACTACATATAGTGACAGTCTTTACCAAACACAATTTAGGGAAACATAACCCGTCTTTAACGTCATGAATGCGCAGGCTGAATTACACAACATTCAATTGTATTGAATTGTATGGCGCACCAAAGGGGTCGAAACTTTAACTTCTGCTCGAGCAGAAAAAATGCTGCTCGAGCAGCATTAAAATGCTGCCCGAGCAGGATATTGCTGCTTGAGCAGCAATTTACTGGTCGAGCAGCATTTAAATGCTGCTCGAGCAGCAAAATTCCTGCTCGAGCAGCAATATGCTGCTCGAGCAGCATTTATTTTTTAGAATAAGCCATTGAACCCGTCAGCCAATCAAATTTGAGCTTACAAACGGACGACATTAGCTATCTCTACGGAAACGAAATAGACCGGTGAAGCGTCAATAACAGTCAATATTGTCAGATCGTGAGATTTGACGATTTTCACAGTACCCTCGTGATATTGCTCCAAACAGTTGCCGTGAAAAATGTCAGATTGATGAAAAATAATATTTAACGCATTGTTGTTTCAATTCAACTTAATTTCGCGTTTTAACAGCTCGCAGTTATTTTCGGACATCTTTTTTTTCGGACTTTGAACCTAAACACATTGTTCACAACAAAGATATCAAAACAGTAGTTCTAACACCATGCAAACATTTGAATTTTAAAACGATTTTCGTTTTAAATGCTATATATATCGATGATGTACATGCATTACGTTGTAAAGAAATATGGTAATGCCTAATTTACAGTCATGAGTGTTGCAGTTTTTTAATACAAAGATATAGCATTGATTTAAGAAAATACTTTCAGATTATATATATATATATATATATATATATATATACATATATATTATTTCAGCTTAAAAAAGTTAAAAACTGATTGTGAACCAAATTCAGTTCCACAAATGTTTAATCCCAATCGGTGTTTTTATCATTATTTTAGCTAATTCACATGTACACTCAATTCAGGAAAACCATGGTATTATATTTCACACAATCATATTTACCACTATCATCATTTATTTAACATGTCAATAAGCTCGATTGGTAATTGTCGGTTCGGCTTGGGCAATGCTTTAAAGTACCCCGTGTACTCTTAAGTATACTTTAATGTACCCCGGGTACGCTAAATATTCTTAAACGTACCGTTGGTCTGTCTGTCAGTGCAGTCACTCACAAACTTTTCAGTGCTTTATCTCAGAAACTCAATATAAGTTTTCAACATGAAACTTTATTGGTGTATAAATATAGCTGAGGAGAGGTGCCATGCACAAGAACCATAACCCGTCGCTTTCTGAAATAAGAGTTATTTCGCTTTGTTGTTTTTGTATGATGTAACTAGGGCTATATCTCAGATACTATACAAGATTTTAACATGAAACTTCATGGGTGTATAATTATCAATGCACGAGAACCATAACCGTATACTTTCTTACGTAACTGTTATTGCCCTTTCTTGTTATTGTTATTTTATGATGTAACTTTTTAGGGCTATATCTCATTTATAGAACCATGCATAAGAACTACAACCCTTCACTTTCTTATATAAGAGTTATTGCCCTTTGTTGTTTTTATATGATGAAACTTTTCAGGGCTTTATCTCAGAAACTATAAATACAAGATTTCAACATGAAATTTCATGGGTGTATAATTGTCAATGAGAATAAGTGCCATGCACAAAAAACATAACCCTAGTACATATGTACATGTCTGATGTTACTTTACAGGACTATATCACAGATACTATACAATTTAAAGATGAAATTTAATGGATGTTAAGATATCAATGAGGAGAGGTGTCATGCACAAAATCTATAACCCTACACTTTCTTAAATAAGAGTTATTGCCAATTGTTTTTTTTATGTTGTTACTTTTAAATAAGTGAGATAAGGGTACAACCCTTCAAATAAACTTTTCTGTTAGTTCTGCACCCATCAATAATCAAAATTTATTTGGCGGGGGATATCAATTAAACGAATTTGCTTATTATTAGTCTCAACGTTGAAAAAGATTTAATATTTTAAGTAGCAATGAGAATATAAGACACAACAGACTCATCAGTCATCAGTATTATGTTAACATATCTTTAGTCAGTTACTTAACTAGGGCAAATAAAGTTGAAGTTTATCAGGTGGTCTAAAAGTCCTCACCGCCTAGCAAATAAGTCTACAAAGTATTTTAAAACCGGTTCATGAACATGAAATGATAAGTCATTTACGCCATCGGGATTATTTATTTTAAGTCAATATGTTTTTGGAATCTAAAGGCACTCATTGAAAAATACACCACTACATAAATAAATATCTAGGTCAATTGTGATTCTGTCAAGCAATGATTATCATATCAATTATTATCTCCAGAGTTATTCTTTTTTTCTTGCACTTATCATAATCTAACCATCTGCATTATTTTTGCCAAACAGGTGGTTTTGCAATCTGAGCACCACAATCATCAATATTTTTGTGTGGATATAAAGATGTTATAAAAATGTAGGATTTAAAACCTTCAGTTTTATTGTGCTGTACTTGTTTAGGAGATGTGTAATACCAACTGGCTACTTCTGTTTTCAGAACTAAAAGGCACAGAAGGATTTTATTAATATTTTGTTGAGTTCTCAGATTAATCGAGCCCAAAGCACTTCCTGCTACAAAACATATTTTCGAGCAACAACACATATTGATAATATCCATTTTAATGCCGTGCGGGTCTTTACAGTGGAGTGATCGAGTCGCACAGATATGTTTGCCGCACTCCATGAATCAGAAGTCTGCGTCTCACGACTAGTCTCGATAAACTGAATCATGGGCCTGTCGCAACATTGTGGGATGCTTTTTCATGACCATACATTTGGCAGTCTGGAAATAAAGTAAAAGTCATTCATACTTAACTTAAAAAACAACAACATTTGTTTGCAATAAGAAAAGCATATATTCACTAGATTAAGTGTTCACAAAAAATACTATTTCTGAAAATAAAATTGCAAGAACGATAGTTTGACAGTGAAAAGTATTCATGTTTTATGCATCATAAATATACAATCACATTAAGACACTGAAAAACAACTTTTCATACAAAATAATATAATGGAGCAAAGAGAATGCTATTTTTCATTATATGACACATTAATAAATTAAAATATGAGTAATCTTCTTGTTTAACCTTTTTTCAGGGTTATTTGACAAAAGTGGGACTCTATAACACAGTTTGATATTTCATATGAAATAACGCGTCCTTTATAAATTAAAAGAAAATGCAAGGCTCTAAAAACCAATGCACCAACAGAAAGGTACGATGATTATATTCTACATTCTCCCATTATTTTGTTGAATAAACGTTAATGCAAATCTTTACTAAGCAAACTATAGCTTTGTCACAGACGTGACAAATACCCCCACATGCCGCATTGACACAGACTATTTTGAATGCTGTCTTCACAAAACAAGAGAATCAAATTTATGGCGATTTTTAAGAATGATAATGCCATTATCATTTATGGCCATTTCGACCTTTGAACTCTTGAATTCTTTAGCATGACATGCAGTCCAAATTTATGGCCATTTTTTTTTACTTTTGAACTCCAAGTGTGACCTAGACCTTGGATTCATCAACATAATTCTTTCGCATGACACATCGTCAATCACTGTGAACAAATGAACCATGTATTTTTAAAATCTCACAATAAATGACATAGTTATGGCTCGAACAAGATCATTTATGGCCAATTTTGACCTTTGAACTCACAGTGTGACATTGACGTTGCAGATATAGACGTAATTCTTTTGCGCGACACACCGTCCAATAATGGTGAACAAATGTGCCAAATGATTTTAAAATCTCACAAGAACAACATAGTTATGGCCTGGACAAGCTCATTTATGGCCTTTTTTAACCTTTGAACTCAAAGTGTGACCTTGATCTTGGAGTTATCGACGTAATTCTTTCGCGCCACACACCGTCCAATGATGGTGAACAAATGTGCCAAATGATTTTAAAATCTCGCAATGAATGACATAGTTATTGCCCAGACAAGCTCATTTATGGCCATTTTTAATCTTTGAACTCAAAGTGTGACCTTGACCTTCGAGATATTGAAGTAATTCTTTCGCGCGACACACCGTCACATGATGGTGAACAAATTTGCCAAATGATTTTAAAATCTCACAATAAATGATTAAGTTATGGCCCGGACAAGCATTTGACCCTTGAACTCCAAGTGTGACCTTGATCTTGGAGATATCAACATACTTTTTCACGCAACACACCGTTCCATGATGGTGAACAAATGTACCAAGTTATTTTAAAATCTAACGATTAATGACATAGTTATGGTCCGGACAAACTTTCGGTTTAAAACACACTAAGTGACCTCGTGACCTAGTTTTTGACCCAGCATGACCCATATTCAAACTTGGCCTAAACATCATCAAGATACAACTTGTGACCAAGTTTGGTGAAGATCGGATGAAATTTCGGGACAGACCGACAAACCGACCGACAGTACGACAAAGTGACTCCTATATAGAAATATAAAGCTAATTTATTACCATCAATGCAAACACTCCACAGCTGTTTCCATGGCGCTGTTTGTTGCAAGGTGGCGCTTTGAACTCTGAACTGAATTTTTTCCAAGCCATCCTTCACAATTTGCGCTCGTTGACACATGAACTGGCTGCAACAAATATTTTGTTGGTAAAAATCAACAAAAATCATGTGCCTATATACTTAAGTGGTACTTTATCTATACCAAATTGTTTTGGTAATCAGTTTTCAAACATATATATATATATATATATATATGTGAATCTCTTAACACATTATTGGAAACACATAAGTGTGAGAGATAGGACACAATAATAAATAAGAATGAACTAAGAAAGCAAGCTTAAATTTATATATAGCCTATCATTTTTAAAGTGTTGGTGGTCATAACAATTTAATATTTAAGATAAAGATCCAAATATAGAAAACAAATAAGATTTACAAAGTTTTTTGAATATCTTGTTTGGTATATTGCCTGATGAATGATAACTGGAACTGGCCAAAAAAGCTCCCTAAATGTGACCTTTGATCTCTTGTTAACGCATGCGCTGCAGCTTCTCTACATGGAGAACATATGTGGTAAGCTATATTAAAAATGGCATATTCAATTATCGAATCACAGTTTGGATAAGCTCAGAGACACACATAAAATGCACATACACCAGCTGCTACTGTGACTGCTATATCAAGCAGGTAAGACAAACAAGATGCGTTTGTGAAACACAATGTCCCCCTATATGACGTTTGACCTTGAAGGATGACCTTGACCTTAACCCTTCACCACTCAAAATGTGCAGCTCCATGAGATACACATGCATTTAAAATATAAAATTGCTAGCTTCAATATTGCAGAAGTGACATTACACGAGCAATTTTGACCATATATTTGACCTTGAAGGATGACCTTGACCTTGACCTTTCACCACTCAAAATGTGCAGCTCCATGAGATACACATGCATGCCAAATATCAAGTTGCTATCTTCAATATTGCAAAAGTATTCATAAAATAAGCGATTTGGGCCACATATATTTGACCTCTGACCTTGAAGAATGACCTTGACCTTTCACCACTCAAAATGTGCAGCTCCATGAGATACACATGCATGCCAAATATCAAGTTGCTATCTTCAATATTGCAAAAGTACTCATAAAATGAGCGATTTTGGCCACATATATTTGACCTCTGACCTTGAAGGATGACCTTAACTTTGACCTTTCACCACTCAAAATGTGCAGCTCCATGAGATACATATGCATGCCAAATATCAAGTTGCTATCTTCAATATTGCAAAAGTTATTGCAAATGTTAAAGTTGGCGCAAACAGACCAACCAACCAACAGACAGGGCAAAAAGAATATGTCCCCCACTACTATAGTGGGGGACATAAAAATGAATTACAGCTTTGAACCTTACCAGAACAAATCGAACAATGCCTTGTTGTTACCACCCAACGAGTCGTAAATGGTTACAGTCCTGGACATAACACTTGCAAACAGCAAAACCCAGTGATTGTTGCCTTTACATTGTGGCAGCATAAGTAGATCATACATATTGAAGTCCACCTACAAAATGTGAAATTATAATGTACCTTAAACAATGTATACATTACTAAACAGTGAGAAATTTGCTCAAATTACTTCAAAGAAGTATAGTGGCATGCTAGAATCAAGTACAGTTTAAGTTAACAATAAAACAAAAGATTGTCAGGCAATATGGTACTCCTGGAACAACTTTGTAGAGGTCATCATTTGAAAAGAACATGTAGAATTTATGAAGAACCACCACTTTTACATAAAAATTCATGTCAATGTAAAACGAAGACTTTGGCATTCATATCTCACAGACATATCAAGTCATTACCACTGCCACCTTCATCAACATAATTATTGGACACATAGAGAACTACTATATCTCACTACATACAAAATGTGGTAGCCCTTACTAAGATCCTACAGTTAAGGACAAGGACGCACGCAGGCACGGACGGACGCACGCATGACGGACACAGGACTATGACATACGCCCCGCTGGCCTTTGGCCAGTGGAGCTAAAAATCAATTAAGGAAGGGAGGGAGCACCCCTCACTAACCCAACCATAAAGGCCCCTGGGCATCTGAAATATGACCACAAGCACTAATAATCATATAATAATGATAAAACCCGGTCACCACTGTCGATAAATTGGAAATTGTTATGATTGCGAGATATAATGTAAACATTTGCATTACAGGTCAATCTTTTTTCTTCAAGCCCAACACAAAATAACAATGCAAAATTAAAGTTTTAAAGGTTTTCAATGGGTACAAATAGGGTATTTATCTGGACATTGGAAACGTTGAAATACATGAAAATATCATCAAACAACTTAAATGTATTTCATTGTTAAAATATGTTTTTCTTGATTTTTCTCCAAACTTTACACAAATATGGGTGATTTCAAAAATATAAACTAGAAATGGCGCGGTTGAGGCCGACGTGTATCCCCACGCCGCATGTTTGACCCAGGGCTGCCCCAGGGTTGGTAATGGGTTTATGCATAGTTGAGATTGAACGTATTGTCATAAGAGAAGTTCGGTATCAATTAGATGTGAATCGGTGTAGAAATGAAGATATTATAGTAAAAGGCAATTTTGAGTGGGCGTGGCCTATGTGGGCGGGTGCCCCAGGGTTGGTTATGGGGCCATGCATAGTTGAGATTAACCATAATGTCATAAGAGAGGTTCAGTATCAATTTGAAGTGAATCGGTGTAGAAATGAAGAAATTATAGTAAAAGGCAATTTTGGGTGGGCGTGGTCTATGTGGGCGTGGCCAATGTGGGCGGGGCACCCCAGGGTTGGTAATGGGGCCATGTATAGTTGAGATTATCCGTATTGCCATAAGAGAGCTTCAGTATCAATTTGAAGACATTCGGTGTAGTCTCCGGTGCACTCAAAATATGCAGCTCCATGAGATACACATGCATGCCAAATATCAAGTTGCTATCTTGAATATTGCAAAAGTTATGACCTCTGTAATACAATATATCCTCTATATATTTTGGTAATGTGTCATTAAAAATGAATGAAATAATAATAAGTGCTGTACCGTTGTTTATCGAAGGTTTTAACATGGTTTTTAGTTTAGATGTGTAGGAATTGTACCACAAGGGTGACAGTCTGCGTGGTTTAATTATAAGTGTCTTAAAGACTTTTTCATCCATCATATTTGACATTTGACCATGTTCAACTTTTATATTGGCTTTTTTTTTCAGTTGCTTTTGAATGCTTTATTAAATCAAAATTTAATCATTAATTCCGCTATAATGTAAGTTTGTTTTCACTTTCTTGAGGTTTATAAGAAAAACATTCATTTTGTGTCCCAAGTGTACATGTACAACATTTAATAACCAACTTCAGGCTAACATTGAAGATAATTGGAGAAACATTTTGATTAAAATTGACATTAATTTGAGAAGAGGAAACGTGTTTTTGTAATAATGTTATGGTAAAGTCAAATATAATTCCCACACATTATCATTTATATGCTTATATTTTTCTTCTGAAGACAAAATATGGAGACATACCCATATAATAAGAGTAGTTAACCCCCAGAGTGAAGACAACACCTTTTTCTCTTGGAGATTACATCTTCTGTGTACTTCTTTCCAGAAAATTAGTGCCTTTGTTTATTTTTTAAAAGCTATCACCTGTCCATCAAACATGATAAAAAATTCGTACACTTGGTACAATGCAATATTTGTCTTGCAAAAAAAGTTCACAAGGTTTTGGCATCAAATTTTCAGTACATCTAGTGATAAGCATTAATGGTTTGAAGAAAATGATGTAAAACCTTGAAAATTCTATCTTATGAAAAATTTAAAATAACTTTCTTGCAAAATGTACACTTGTGACAGGGACAAATTCTGACCACATTTAGTATTCAGCTGTTCAAAATTTACATGAACAAATAATTGTATAAATACCTGTACAAATGTGTAGAAAAAAACATGTGACAGGTTAAAAGGACACTTTTTGCCTATAAATATTGAAGCACTTTATGATCCCATCTCTTAATATACATGAAGAGAGTTGAAAATTGTGGCACAAAATTGACAAGAACATCATTGCTTTGAACACTTGCTACAAAAGATATCAACCTAAGTAAGAAGCATTGTTTTATTTTTCTTAAAGCATATGAATTTTTATATTCATTAAATGATGGCAATACCTAATATTTCTTAAAGTTTTATTGAAGTATAGAATTGAAAATTGCCTTTTACATAAAATGTCACGCAAAACCAGTACACTTGGGGCAATTTTAAGGATATTTTTCAATATATTTTGTTAATGAAGAAAGTTATTGAGAAGAATTTTCACATTTAAGTTAATCACATGGAAACACTTCTGTAAAATAGAAAAAGAACTCAAACAAGCTTAATGGTAAGAAAATAAATGCATGTTTTATTTAGGCTTCATTAATTTTTAAATCACCCATAGGATATGATGCGGCATTTGTCTTTACGGAATATAAAAAAAATCAATCATTTTTACCCGTAAGTTGGCGCTGTAATAAATTTGCTATTCTGTGTGCTCTTTTACCAAGCTTGATTAGGAATTTTTGAAAACGCGTCATGGAGATTTTCTTTCACCATTAAAAATAATAGTTCACGGATTCAAACCATAATTCCTGATTAATATGTTGCTACAGTGGAATCCTGTTCTTAGCATACCATGTCAGCCAAAATTATGCTAATAACAGGAATATGCTATTAACCGGAACACACATTTTAGCATAAATATAGCAACTGGGGGCATACAATAAGTCAAATCTGTTAATAATTGATCGTCAAAGTGAAATTTAAATTCAACATTGTATATGATTGATGTTTAAGATAACTATTTATCAAATGGAATTGTATTCTTAGGTATTTGCATTTGCATTTGAGCATATTTTTGCAAATTTAAAGCATATTTTCTTGGCATTCTGAGAATGTTCTATGCTATAAAGACTTTAAGTGAATTCTGAATATTGGGGTTAAAAATTATGCTATTAATAGAAGAAAAATACATTAAAATTTAAGAATTAATCTGTGCTTTGACATTCTATATGCTAATAACAGAAATATGCTATTATCAGGTATGCTAATAAGTGGAATCCAGAAATTATCCTTCAGTCTGACAGAATTTCGTAGCCTGTCAGACCAAACATCTGACAGATTATTTTACATTTTGCGGTGTCTGACTTGGCTTCTCACTTTTGAGTACATGATGCTAAATGTTTTAGATTCAACACTAGTTTCCTCAACCTCAGGACACCAGAGCTCCTGTGATGCAAATATACTTAAAGAGATATTTTTTTTTCCTGCAAATTGTGTTTAGTTCCTCACTTCTTGTTAAAAACAAACCTGTTACCCTCCGATTGACTGTCAATTTAAAAAGCAAACTTCAATACATATTCCTGTTTGTATTTTTGTATGAAAATGTCCACAACATATGGGCGTAGTTATATGGGGACTGAATATTCAAATACTGGTTCTAGGCCCAGGAAACGGACTCGAAAGCATTTAAAATAAGTAGGAATTACTTTCTATGCAATCGAGCTAAAATAAATAGGTTTAAACTAATATTCAAATACATGTAGGTTAAGAAGTACAGTAAATGACATGACAAAATGCTGTTAGAACATATCATCATTCTTAATTCTAAACCAGCTATACATGACATTATTCTTAAGAGGGGCATTTCAGAATAAAGAAAAAAAGATACAAACGATTCGCAATAGAAAAATTATTTACTGCAAATATTTTTTATCGAAATTATTTCCGTCAAGACATGTTGTACAATAGCATGCCATGGTTAAAATGAGTGTGTAATACAATGCCTAAACTCTTTCTGCAAAGTTTGGGAAGTCTGCTTAAGGGACATTTAAATGGAAGGACAGATGAAAGGTAACTCATTATAGTGCCACCAATGTAATTATTATGCAATTTTTTCGCAGTTCAGAGCTGAAAATAACATCCCAGATTTTAATTATGCACTGCCAAGTTATTCAATAAATAGTAAATTGTAAACATTTCAATTATGAAAAATTAAACAACTTGTAATTCAGACACAACTCACATTTTACCTGTTGTTAGCTTTGAACAAGCTTATTGGCCTCGGTGAAAAATAATTTACACTGAAATTGAGAAAAGTCCTCGCGAACTCAGTGCCCCAGATAATTATTTGGGAAATAGGGTTTTCAACCATTGATTTTGAAAAATAGGGTGATTCCATTCTTCATATAGGGTAAAATGAGTAATAAAAATGCATACCTTAAAATAATTGCTGATTTACTTCCGTTGACGCTGCACACTTGTATTGATTCAATAAAACTGTAAACTATCATCATAAATTTTAAAAAACTGATGTTTCGTAATATCTTTAATCCTTGAAACTGTCCATGATATAAACTTTAAAAAATGTCGACAATTTCTAACTTCTTTTTATACTTTTGACAGGTTTGTTAAGTCACAGACTTTCCATCATGTTTTTTGGATGTCAACTCATTTGCTGTATACACAGTTTTTAACAAAATCGATAACACGAATGATTCGGCACTGATTGCCTCTTGCTTTCTTGATTCGAGAAAGTTTGCGATCGGCTGATATTTTGGCGCAACAATCTCGGACGTCTATCGACCTCTCTTAGCTATTTTTATTTCGTGTTTTTTTGTTAAGTGTGAGTGCTTGAATTAATTATTGTATTACATGTGCCGCATTTAAAGATACTACATCCGCACATCAGACCAAGATAGATATATTTGACATAAGACCACACCACAGTGGGGCGTTATGAGAGACAGTAACGATAAGGCTGATAAGTGACATTGACGCACAGACTGAACAAAGTTCATGTTATGTTATGTACGAACGAAAGGCCGCACGAACGTACGGACCGACGGACGAAGGAACGAAGGGACGGACGTACGAAGGAACGAACGAACGGACGGATTAGCGAATTGACGAATGAACAGACGGACGGATTAGGCCGGGTTGCCATGCATCCGTGTCCGCGCTCCGGGTCCGCGTTCCGCGTCCGCGTTCCGTATACGGACACGGAGTATCGTTTCCATGCATCCGCTTATTAATTAAGCCTGTCCGTGTAAAAAGCTCATTCCAAACGTGGTGGTACTTGGATAAGGATGTCGTTATTAGAAGAGCACACATTTTTTATGCTGCGGCAGCACTGCAAGTTAGTAGACGGAAACGCAGACATAGGTACTTGTCACGTGCCATCATAAGAAACCGTCAAAATTACGGTACATACTACCATCTTATTAGAGACTTAGAGCTGAACGATGAAGAGTTTAGGACCTTGGTAAGTTATTAATAATTATTAACAAAATATTTAAATACTGTTATAAACCAAGGTATACAAAAATCCTAAATATCTCAATGTTTCATACCGCTATCAGCTAATTTCTCCAACACCACAGTACAGAAAGCCGAAACTAGCTGATAAGCCACTCTGGACAAGCTGAATTAATGACAATTAGCATAGTTAGATTGATAAACATTACTGATTATTCGTATTACAGACTTTAAAACTTGAATGTGAACCCGCATAGACAAAAAAGAACATAAATAGCGACTTCTTATAGCGTTATATCTTGTTTGAAATATATACTGTGTCTTTTGAAAAGCGATTATAGAGTGTAGATGATATATATTCGAATTGTTTGATGCAATGTCTTTGTCTTTGTATTCTTTCTTACGTTGATTGTATATTTCAGAGTGATCCCTTACTAAATATATTATTTTTTCACTTATATTTATGCTTGAAAGTCGACCATTCATGTTCACTTCCGTCCGTGTACTGAGTCCGCGTCCGTGAAAAATCGCTCACCGAGCGATTTTTCAGGGACGCAATTCGCGGACGAAAAATGCGGACGCGGAACGCGGATACATGGAATCGCTCCAACAGATTTCAACCAGTTCGTTTTTTCGCGGACACGGACACGGAACGCGGACGCGGAGACATGGAAACCCGGCCTTAACGAAGAAGGGACGGACGGACGCATGTATTCAATGCGCTTTCGGTAATTCTTTTGCGCTTTCGGTACCGATACCGAAAGCGCGCGCTTTCGGTTAATCTAGTAACCCCACTTGTCACTCACTCACAGCTTCTTTCGCATATTCAGTCCATCAATCCCATTCTTACAGTAAGTCAATTAGTGAGTTTCCTCGGGCTCAATATTTTCATTAGCCGAATTTACGGTAGATCACATGCATTCTTTACATTCTATCAGTTTTATGGCGTTTGATGAAAAAAAGTTATAGCCAAATTATTCAATCAGTGTAACTGTATTTCAATCGCGCACTTGTAAACTCGCACTGTCAGTAAATCGCATGTTCATTCGCGTAGTGAGTCCGTCCCTCAAACATTCTTACAGTCAGTCACTCGCTTACATAAACAGTCGCGCAGTCAGTCGATCACACCGTCGAAAAGTAAATCGCATAGTTAGTCAATCACTCACTGTGAAACTCAAAGAGGATGCAAAAATCAAAATATTCATACTTAAAGAGGATGCAAAAATCCTAAAGCGTGCAACAAATGTCCTTCCTCAGACAACATATCGCAAAATCATGAATTGGCAATAGTAATTGTATAAGTGTATATAGAATGTGATAATATTGTATATGTAGTATACATGTTCTTAAACGACAAAGAACTACTTATTTTGTTATAATATAAAACTATATCTGAAACCCCAAAATCATTTACAAGTTACCTTACAGTAAAATACACATGAATCCCAGTTCGAAAGTTCCATTTTGCAATCTTCAATAGCTATGCAGTACATAGTTACAACAATAATGTACTTTATTTGGTTCACTATTGGCCCCAATCCTGTGTATTATCCCCGTTCATTGATATCCTGCTGTGGTCACAGAGCAGCGATCATTATCGGTGATCAAAACTAACAGGTGCACAGGAAAAAAATGCATTAACCCAGTGGTAGGTCCGTTGAGAGCTTATGAGGATTATACGCATAATGTGGATATGCTGGGGTCTGTCATTTATTGACGCTGTATTTTTCAATGAACGGAGATAATACACAGGATTGATACTTTATTACTTAACTCTTTTTGCTGATATATATATAAAGGCAAATAAAAGCATTTGTAAAGTATATCAACGGACAGGAATATGTTATACATCTTCATTCTGATTTAAATCACACAGCTTTACATTACTTTAATATTTTCATAAAATATGTGATGATATGTCAATCACGTAAGAATGCTTAAAGAATCGATATTACCATTGCGTCTGATCTTCAAATTGTATTTTTGAAAACTGATTAACACGATAAGTTAATAAAGTATGTCCGTCTCTCTTATATTAAATACATTGTAAACAAGTGGTTTTATAACAACAACAACCACAACATCATAAGTGGTATTACATAAATGGAGAATGAAATATCTTTACCAAATATACAATTATAATTACATTTCTATATTTCTTTATTTGCTCATTTTCAAATGAATAATATAATGAGAATTTTATTCCGTGTATTTAAAATATCGAATTTGGCGTGTAAACGCTTATACAAAAATCTACCAATTTTATTTTAATAGTTTGCTGACTCCTTTATCAAATAATAAATACAATCAACTGAACCAGAGGTATATTTATAGAACAGAACAGAATATATTTTAATTTGTTTCACAGGCCACATAAAACAGTACATAAGTTGTAACAGCATTTAGCTCACAAAATTTTATTTCTCAAAACAGCAATTACAGAATTATTTAGGGAAGGCGATCAGTGAGTTTACTTTTTGATTTTTGTAGCATTATTAATCAGTATTTTTTTCCATTACGGAATATATCTAAAAACAGACATTTACTATTGTATGCTAGAAGCTTTATTGTAAGCTTCATTGCTGAAATAAATGTTGTTGTTGAATTTGATAGATCTCCTGCTTATTTATCTGTCTTCTTTAAAAACGCTGTGTCTATTTTTGATACATATCGGGTATTAAAATAGTATTAAAATAATACAAGACACTAGATACATATCGTTTAAGGTTGTATCAAAATAAGGTACATGAAAATTACTTTTGCCACAATTATTGGTAATTACTTTTACTATTACACACTAAAACTTTATATACATATATCAAATGGTAACATTTACGTTTATAATAAGTTTAATACACATAAAGTATTACATTTGCAAATTAGACAGATAAAACATTATTTCTAGTGAACCCTAAAAAACATCAATTATCACTAATTTTACGAGGAGTATAAGAGGTTAACAAGTTACTGGTTCCCCAACGAACCCCAAAGTTTATTTTGGTATTCCATGTTAAGTTTTCATCATTTTTGCTTATTACACTTAATTAACCAGCTGTATATTTTGCGATCATATTATCTAAATTTAATAATTGTAATTTGCCAACAAGTGACGAAAGAGATTATACAGAGATTTGAAAGTTGAATTCATGTCATTTGTATATTAATAAATAATTCTTATTCAATTGAATAGTAAAAACAAGCTAACGACCTATCTCTCCTACTTTTGTCTATGTAAGTGGAAATTAATAACATTGTTTGGCCTAAATACCCATCAGAATTTCTACGAATTGTCGGAATAGTTCTATAATATAGATGTTTGTTTAATTTTATAAAACTTTTTCAATCATAAAGAGTTGTACACATTAGCGTTTAGCAATTTTATGAACTGAATTCGATAAAACGTATAATCGTACTATTTAATCGCTTAAAAGTTTCTCTACGGTTACCTTCCCAAACTTTCGATGGGCGAGTACCCTATTTATAGTATGGGGACCTACGTACGTTCAATCATACTACAATTTTGAAACGGATATTGCAATAGTTTTTAATCACTACACAAGTGCATGTGCATGTATGTATTGTACATAGGAAATGCCATAGCGTGTAAAATAAACTGAATTTGTAGACTTATGACTTAGGTACCACCCCTAATGTTCAGTGTTATCGTACTATTTGCCCTTCCTAGCTGTATAATCATCACTATCATTATCACCGTGATTGATATAATCATCATTATTAGTATTATCATTATCACTATCATAATCCCACCTTTATGTTACCTACCCTATACTGGAGATTTTTCATGTAACAACTCTTTTTCACAATATACGATGATTTATCGTATAGACTACTGTTTGTTTGATATTTGTGAGTAAATTGTGACATTCTCTTATAAGTAAGCTCACAAGTTATTACAAATTGTTATTGTTTTGTAAACTGTGAACACTAATAAGATACTGTTCTATCAAGTTATTATTTAATTATCTCATTTTTACATAAAAGTTTACACCAAATGCTTAACGTTTTAAAGTAGATACATGAAGAAATTTTTTTACCATTTCGAGTATGCCCTTATTCAATTAGTTACCATGTTAAATAACAGCTTGCCGATATACTTTGAAAACTTTGAATTATATTTATTATTCCATATGAGCAACAGGAAAATGCACATTCGAAACATTTGAAATAAATATTAGCAAATACATAATGAGCCCTGCTCTGTGAAAATGAGTTTAAATGCATGTGCGTACAGATTCGTCCCAGATTAGTCTGTGGAGTCCGCACAGTCTAATCAGGGACGACACTTTCCGCTTTTATGACATTTTTCGTTTAACGAAAGTCTCTTCTAAGCAAAAATCGAGTTTATGTGGAAAGTGTCGTCCCTAATTAGCCTGTGCTGACAGCACAATCTATTCTAGGACGACACTTTACGCACATGTACATTAAACCCCTTTTCACAGATCGAGTCTCTAGTATTTTATTCCAACGTTCTAATGTTGTTTCATTAAATAAATATATATTGACTGTCGTTTTAAACGTGCGGGGCAAGAACTATACTGCTAAAAATGTTATATTATATTATACATATGTCTTATAACATAAAGCAAATTATGCTCTAACTGGAATTTAAATTCTCGTAGCTGTTCTGTTGTTTTATAGTCCTAGGTGCTCGGATTCTTACCACATTTTTTTTTTATTAAACAAATAAATCATATTGTACGGTCATTACACACTTCCGAACAGACGGCACTTCTCTTTTTGTGTTAAAATTTTATTTTTAGTGGCTGTAAATCTAACCAATTATTTTGTTGACAGATAAATGTTATTGTGTGTGTATACATAATGAGAAGATGTATAAGCAATGTACATCTAACTTATTCCCGTCAGCGAGTAATATACAAAATTAATTTATGTTCTTATTTAAATAATAAATACAATGATTTACAGTTATTTATACATTTAAACTCTGTTCTTAGATACAATTCGAGTTGTTAAATAACGACAGCATTTGTAACACATTCTAGATTATCGTCACATCAAACTGATAATTGTTGCGGAAATTGATGGATATTAATTAGCATGGGGTCTCTTTACTCGAATACTATGGAGTCCACCTGCCAGCTCTGCTGACACTTAACTTGTGTATAAAGGGCAAAAAGTGGAAAAAACTATTTTTTTGCTATAAAAACACAAGTACTGCAGAGTAAGTATATTCTACACTTCTGCTGTGGTTTCGCGCAGGGGGATTGTGGATATTTTTCGAGACCAGTATAGAAAATGTTAACACCTGTTGAAGCCATATGACACGTGTGACCGGATATTAATCATTAAGTTAGATGTTTTGTGTTGTTTTTCTTAGAACATGGATTGTGTGCGTTAATTCTTTAAAAAAAGTGGAAATATATATTAGTTTTCAGCGTTCTCTATATCGTCTGCGTGTCATTTATATAAAAACGCAGAAATACCTATACATTTCCTGTCTTTTTTAATTGTATATGAAATTGCAAAGAAAAAAACCCCGAAAAATTACACCCGTAACATATTACCCACGGACTTCAACCGGTTTTAAATATTTTCTTTTTGATTAAACTATCGGTACTATGGATAATAATGGATAATAATGCTACTATATTTAATAAAATATCACATTTACAAGTGTTGCGCATCTTAGTGACGTGTAAATAATGATTTAAATCCATTTTATTAAAGCCCGTCTGCATTTTCCTTCTTTGTCCATATCGTATGCAATTTCCTTCTTTGTTCATATCGTATGCAGTTTTCAACGTTATCTATATTGTATGCATAATCCGTAAGCGTTTTAGTGACGGCCCAAATATAACAAGAGCTCTGATTGGCTAATACCATAATCTAAAAATAAATGCTGGTCGAGCAGGATTTTTCTGCTCGAGCAGAAAAAATGCTGGTCGAGCAGTAAATTTGCTGCTCGAGCAGCATTTTGCTGGTCGAGCAGCATTTAAATGCTGCTCAAGCAGCATTTTTTCCTGCTCGAGCAGAAGCTAAAGTTTCGACCCCTTTGGTATCCCATAGAATTGTATTTCGTTACCGTTTTCAAATTTAAACACGAAGGGTATCCCGTTTGATTGTGTCCCAAAGTTGAATGACACTTGCATAAACTTGGCGCACGAAATATCTCGTGCATATAAGACGCCACATTGCGATTATTTAATTCCAAATAAACCAAATTAATTTTCTAAAAAAAGCGTTACACTAAGTAAGGTAATTGCATATGTACAAGATTCAAAATGTGAGTAATTTCAGGGATAAACTACAACAAAAACGTATTTGTTACATAAGCAAGATAAGTATTGATGCAGAGCATCAAAGGGCGTCGGGAATTTCAGTGTAAAAGGCACTCAATGAAGTTACATGGAACGATTTTTTTTTCTACTGTAAATATTAATATATTATCCGATTATTTTAAACAAAATAGAAAAAGATACTGGTATAACAATTATCTATGATTTTGTGTTATAACCCCAAATAACATTTATCTATGATGTTGTGTTATAACTCCCAAATAACCATTATCTATGATTTTGGGTTGTAAACCCCAAATATTTCATAGTTCATTTTATTTAGTACATTGGTTTCCTTTTTTTTCTGGCATCCGTGTGCAGTTTTCATTAATGGAACAGAACTGTGTAGGTTTAAACAATGGGCTTCATCGTGTAAGCGTAATTTCATATTTTTCTCAACTTCAAGGGGAGATGATTCTGAACTTATTCTTACGTTGCTAATTTACGATAGGGGTTGAGTACTCATCGATATGAAAACACTATTAAAGTTTTTATGTTTTTACGAACCCTTCCACCCTCTCACTCATATATTACATTGGCATAATAAAAACAAAAAAATGGTTAAAATAAAACAGCATATTTATTTAAACTAAAATGTCTACATCAAAACAAAAAGTTAACATAGAACACAAATAAAATAATTTGATTCTACTGGGGCTCGAACCTTGGGCCTCTCACATGGGAAGCGAGCGTGTAACCACTACACTACGGAACCGCTTGAAAAATCACCTTCTAACTAAGATATTAGGGTTAGCTATTAATAGTCGGTTTAAATGTAAACCCGGAAGTTTAAACGCTGGATAGTGAGCGGGGTTAAAAGTCCATACCAAAGGGTCCATACTACTGGCAAGATAAGGGTCAGGCATGCGGCCTTCTATATGTGGTTCTTGTAAAAACAGCTCTGTAGGAGGACTTGATAGTAATGAGACTAGGGTGCTGTGATGGTGCTCCTCATTGATAAGCGGCTGCTTCCTTTATCAAGACTCATTATTACATTATCAAGACTCGCGCTCTATAGCGCCCGTATTAGTAACTAAGTGGTTGCTAGGATATAGGAACAAGGAAGATTTGTTTTTATACAAAACAAGAAAGTTTCTCCGGTTCGCGTATTTGCCCAGTCTCTGTGATCTTTCCCCTGTGATCAGTTATTAATTAAAACAATTAGCTTTGCATTATTGGCAAAACATGTTGTAGTTAATGTAATAGGCACAAAATCAGTACTTATTTACACTAATTTACACAAAAAAATACCACTATGCAAGATATTCTGACAACAAAAATATATACATTGATCCGTAAAATAACTTCTCCTCCCATAAGCAAAAAAAACGTATTACATACTAGTCGCCGCACTTCAGTGCGACGCCAATAAATACAATGCTTAAACATTAATAATCTCTGTTGATAAAGTTTTAGATACTTTAATTTGCACACATAACTATTTGATTTCGGAAATGGGTCTTTAATCTTTATATTTCTACGTTGTATTATTCTTTAAATTGTGTTTGTGTGTGTTTTTCTTCTTCCAGTGAAATCTTGTGAAATACTGACCTAGATTCTTGTTTATGATTCAGAACAAGGCATTAAGCCTGCTTCTACTGGAGGGTCAATATACGGCCTGTCTGAAAGTGCTCTGTCAACAGCGATATTACGATACAGCAGCCTTGTTTCTTCAGACACTGGCCCAACATGGGCTTCTGGACGAGAATCACGAAAGCGGTTAGTATGGTATGGCTGTTAAAAGTTAAAAGAGAAATATATTTATATTGTAAAATAAATTAAATTTGCCTACCTTCAATTAAAAAATATCGCGACCAAGTTTGCGCGTATATATTTATATATTTATTATATATTCGCATGGCTCATCAGGGCATAATACAATATATTATTATTATTATTATTATAGGTAATATATTGTATTATGCCCTGATGAGCTATGCGAAACGCGTTGGCTAAATCAATATATATTTAAAATCCCAGACACGTGTTTTTACTTTTTATTATATAATATTCACAATCTGGATTATTACATTTTACTTATATATATATATATATATATATATATATATATATATATATATATATATATATATATATATATATATATATATACTCGTGATCATAGAAAAATATATTTTCACTCGTGGCTGCATTTTCCATGATCACTCGTGAATTAAAATCGATAATCCACCGAATCCAACACATTTCCTCTATATTAAATTTTACGGTATGCTTGTATCCGTCATGTTGTAGCCATATCAAATGCATTTAATTGCTTTTAATTTTGTTTCGCATACATTAAACCATACAACTATTGCTAAAAGTATATTACATAGTATACAGATACTAGATAAACGGGAAATTGCTTTCCCATTTTGTCATCTTTATTGATGCAGTATACTGTTTACGCATATATTGTGGGAAACCCGTTGATTACAATAATATGTTGTGGCGTAGTGACTCAAGCTCTGGTCAATTCCTCAATTAAGAAAATCGACATAAATTTCATCAGCTGTGTCTCTTATACTCTGTAACATATCTAGGGGCTATTACTATAAATAAGTGACCGTGATGTTACCACTACGTGTTCACTATATACAGTGACTGATAGGTTTTCTATATACAGTGACTGATAGGTTTTCTATATACAGTGACTGATAGGTTTTCTATATACAGTGACTGATAGGTTTTCTATATACAGTGTCTGATGGGTTTTCTATATACAGTGACTGGTAGGTTTTCTATATACAGTGACTGATAGGTTTTCTATGTACAGTGACTGATAGGTTTTCTATATACAGTGACTGATAGGTGTTCTATATACAGTGACTGATAGGTTTTCTATATACAGTGACTGATAGGTTTTCTATATACAGTGACTGATAGGTTTTCTATATACAGTGACTGATAGGTTTTCTATATACAGTGACTGATAGGTTTTTTATATTTTAATGTCCGGGCTTTAATAATCGTGCCTGTTTATTTTGTCATACTATGACGGCAAATGCAACTATTTTACATATTTTATCTATGTACTTATTGTTGTTGTTATATAACCATCCGAGCGCTATGGTGCATAATGCTTATTTATAGATGTGCATGCATAATAGTATTTGCTTTTATTATGCAAATACTATGTTTTAATTATGCAAGCTTCTGACAACCGTCTGCATGGTCTTGTGTTTAAATATTATTTACAAAGCAAGCTATATGATTTTTACATAGATTCAATACTGTGTATTTTATTGGAACGATATTTTGTCAGAAAAATATAATTTAGTGAAAAACAAACGCTTACGAATATTGATGTTGAATAACTCACTGACGTTGTGTTTGATACGGCCGAATTAACATTTTTTAAGTTAATTACATTCTTAACGACTTAAGTTGTGAATGATGCTACAATCTCAGATTTGAATGCTCCCCGAAAGTAGGGAGCATACGAGTCGCTTTCTGAGAAAACTGGGCATAATGCATGTGCGTAAAGTGTCGTCCCAGATTAGCCTGTGCAGTCCGCACAGGTTAATCAGGGACGGCACTTTCCGCTTTTATGGTATTTTCGTTTAAAGGAAGTTTCTTCTACACGAAAATCCAGTTAAGGCAGAAACAGTCGTCTCTGATTAGCCTGTGCGGACTGCACATGCTAATCGGGACGACACTTTACGCACATGCGTTAAGCCTAGGTTCCCAAAACGATGCTCATATAGTCAACGCTTCGTCCGGTCGTCCGAAGTCTAATATTATATGAACCTTGGTTCGCGTGGGTCTGAAACGAATTTCGTGATTATCATTTCTATCCTACTCGATGACCGTCCGTCCGTCATTTCGACCGTCCTTCTTTCTGTCCTTCCGTAAAATCCTTGCCATCGTAAAACCTTCCGTATCGGCGCAAGCTACCAGAGTCAATAGTGTTAATACGCGCATTCTTGTCAGGTTATTGCGGTCCAATATATTTTAGGAAGTTATGGTTATTTAATTACCCATATGTCATTTTGCGAGTTTGCACGAGATCTCGGACATAATTTATCCTAAATTGATCAAACTTGATATGCAGCATCACTATATTCATACAAGTATACATATACGCATCGCTGTCCTTTGATTATTTTTGACGTGTTCAGATGGATTTTCGTTTCCACTCGAGATCTAAGGAACTATTGGCCCGAATTCGAGACGTATTATGCATTTGCTTATAAGTGTAGTCATTTGTATTTTATCAGGTCGTTCCGCTCCGTAGATTTTGACGGAGTTAGCGTTGTTTGAATAATTATAAATTTCAGTGTGTTTGATGTCGCACATCAATGATCCAAATTTTATGACAAGTTATAAGCAGCATCCCAATTGGTCGCATATGCGTATGCTTGTTTTTTTTTCCCGTTCCGTTTATATTTTAAGCAGTTATTGTCATTGACATTTTCCGATGAATTTTACCTTACTGTAAGAGAGCGCGGACCTCATGATCCAAATATTATAAAACTTTATAAGCATTATCCGTACATGATGGTCGTGCGTACATTGTCATGTCATTCCGCGCCAGTGGGTTTCATGGTTAAATTGCCCTTCAATAAAACAACTCTTTTCCACTCATTCAACCCAAACATTATCAAAGAGCATCATCGGTGAGCATCCATCAGTGTCCCTGATATTCTTTTATAATATATATTTCAGGTCAGATTTATCAGGAATTCAGCAAGCTTTTGGCCGTTACAGGCTACAAGTCTGCCGTGGAGCGATACAGCCAAATGGGTAAAACCAGCGGAGAGAACAGCCTGGTTGATGTCAGCTGATTCATTATGCGGCTGCTGTTATGACCATGTTCGTTAACCAGGCATATCGAACGCAATTACATGTACGATCAATTGAATATGAAGGTTATATATAAGTATCAGAAGGATGTAATTAAATAAAAATGCCTGAACATGTCTTCGAACAGATTTATATGAGTATTTAAACGAATTAAATTAAATGATACAGTATTACACTTTTAGTTGAAAAATACTATTTAACTTTTTGTTGAAAAATACTCAGTAATGTTTTGTACTATATATTAATTAAAATGCCAGGAAAAACAAGCAATACATTTAAAATTATTTATACTTTTTCATATGTATGTGATGTGTAAATCAGTCGTGAAATAAATTGTCATTTTACCATGATAGTTTCTATTTACTTTTCAAATATTCATGTTATTTTTTTAAAGATACATGCTATATGGGCAATTAGTTCTACAAATAACATCAAATATGGTCTGTAGGTTCGATGCCCAGACTGGATACATGTGGTCGCCCAAACCCTTGATGTACACGTTTTGTTAAATGAAAATCCCTACTGACGAACTGACTTCCAATTGCTTACATTTGCTTGAGTATATCGATGTATAGGGCAATAACAGGAACTATGTTTGCAATGCATTAGCAAAAAAAACATATTTTCTCAACGAGAACTAACCAATTTTACATACGTCAACATAATGTGACAAGTACATATCTCTTCTTAATAGATCTACTTAAGGCTTGTCCTCGATCGAGTATTTTCTCTGTCTAATGCACCGTTTGAAAAATGTGATGCATTACTATGTAATGAGTATTTCAGTTAAAATCGAATGTTCATCAATCTGTCCGCATGTAACGATGTATTTAAATCGACTGAAAGACTGAAACTGGTTAACTGTCCTGGTAAACAGCGGCTCATTAAAGACAAATACGAATTGCAAAACTATGTTTGAATGAAAGGAAAAACAAAAAACATAATTTGTTTATTAAAACATGTATTGTCTTCTTTACTTGTACGTACGATAGATAGGGTTACCAATGAAAGTGAATGAAATATCAGTGAATTAAAACGGATAATTTACTGTTTCAAACAGTGAAAATAAACAGTGAATTTTGCCTGTTTCCCTGTGAAATGACGTCGTTTTATGACGTTTTAAGGTAATTTTTCGAGCGAAATTCGATTGTTAAA